>NC_056738.1:235629316-235636816 GCF_019279795.1 Protopterus annectens
ATGGCAGCAGGCAATCTATCAACACCCACTACTGTGGTGACCCTCAGGGTGAAAGTGTCTGCTGCCATATGGCAGGTGGCAAGATACCACTGTACACACATCCCCTACACAACCCATCTCTCCATGGACAATAGCTAGGTACATAGCTATGACCACCTGCAGCAATGCACCCTAGCACTGACACATGGGTACATGTGCATTACTGAGTGTAGCACTGTCTTTAGCACACCTGTACTTGGGAATTCCATGAGGGCCTCCACAACCACCACAGCACCAATTTCCATAGTCAGTTGTGGCTGCTGCTGTATGGGACATTACATGTGCCCTGTTATGCTCCTCTCCATAACGGCTACATGTGCCTTGCAGTACCAGCACAACAGTGTTGTACAAATGGGTTGATAGGCATGGGATACCCATTGAGTTCTGGCAAGTGTGTGTATGTGTGCATGTCCATATATCTGCAGGGCACAGCATTCCGAGGCCACATACTCCTATTACAATACCCAATTGCTACACAGTAGTACAGATAGTGTTGTTGCTGCCCATAGGCGAGGCATGATAATGTGGCATGTGCCTTAGATGCATATCCCTGCAGTACCACTGTTGGGATAT
This sequence comes from Protopterus annectens, assembly GCF_019279795.1. Taxonomy (NCBI): domain Eukaryota; kingdom Metazoa; phylum Chordata; order Ceratodontiformes; family Protopteridae; genus Protopterus; species Protopterus annectens. The sequence goes on from NC_056738.1 coordinate 235,629,929, forward strand.
ACAATGGGTTGTATCGCAGCCATGGGCAATGTGTGATGGTGGGTATGCCTGAGTGTTATCATGGGTTTCAGGGAGTACAATATCCACTGGGGGATGTGGTTGCTGTGTACACTGGCATTACACCAAGGTACACCCGGTATATGTCCCATGTACCAGTTTATGGTTACCACTGTCACCATCAACCATACATGTAACTGATACCACAATACAGGCCAGTTATGCAAGTGCTGTGTGCAGCCTACATGTAATACATTGGACATGGTCAAGTTAGTTAGCAGTGATAGGCCCAGGTCTCTCTGACGTGTGTCTGCCTGTTATGTGTCTGTTAATGTGTATATGAAGGTATGTTACACTATGTATTGTCCACATACACCCATTACACCCCCCATTAGCATACTGTACATGTCTGGGGATGTTCTGCATGTAACATGTAACCTGGAACACACCTCACCCTAAATGCTGTGTGGTGTGTGCAATGAAAGCCATACACTTCAGTAGCAGTACATACCTAGGTAGGGGTCCAGTCTCAGTGTTGCCAAGTAAGAGTGTGCATGTATGTGGATGGGTCTACATCAGGTTGCAGATTATACACATCCCAGTGGGTCACCTGTCCATGTGGCACAGGCAATAACTGTTATACAAACCTGTGACATGTGTTCAACTGTACCCCAGATATGTCACAGTCATGGTGTTACCACAGTGCCATACCCCATTGTGGAATATGACTGCAGACCATCCTCGTGCTGACACATGTACACCTACAACACAAATGGATAACATTATAAAGACCACAATCAACCAGTGTTACTAACAGCTATAATGCATCATTGCTGGATGGCTACACTACCTGACATATATGCATTATACTTCACTCCTGACATGTTACACTGCAGTACTTTGGTACACTGTAGTACAGTCACTGTGTGTATCAGAACTAAATTAGCCTGTCCCTGCATCAGTGTTATGGATGACAGGGATGTGGCACAGGTATCATCATATCCACAGGGTGTGTTGTTGGTTTTCCAAGGGCTGAGGGTGGGCCATACATTTGACACCATGTCTGTGGGTGAGGGGTGTAATGAGGTGAACTGGACATGGTGATGTGGTGTGTGTAGGTATGGGGTTGCCCTAGGTGTGTTTGTATAGTGTGTGGGTATGCTTGCACATAGTTCTGCCATGTGGCTGCCCTACACAGGTGTTTATGGACAGCTGCAGACCATACCTGGCAGGGTGTGCAGTTCACTGCCTCCAGCCATGGACACGTGGACTGTGTCTGCCAGGGGTTCCAGGGGCATATCCAGGTACAGGCCTTGATGTGCTACTCTCCCCTGATGATGACAGATATCCATTGGAGCCAGGTCCCTCTGGGACTGGCCAGAACCATGTGCTCATGGCCTGCTGTGGTGTGGTTGTGGACAGTGCCCCCCTCCTCAGTGTTGGGGATGGTACTGCCACTATGGTAGCCCCTTGGTGTCCTAGCATTTCCATGTTGACTGCCAGCTGTTGGCGTCACTGGCCTACGTTCACACAGCCGTTGCCACACTCCCACCACACGTTCAAGCATGGAAAAACCACGGTTCATGACAGCCATCATCTCACCAGACTGTCTATCCATGAGCTTGGTATAAGCACGGATGGCACCTGACAGTTCACAGAAGTTGTAGCTTGCAGATGTGTGAGGCAGCCTCAGGCTCTGTCTGATGTAATGTTCCATACGTGCCTGCGCCACCATGACAGCCTGAAACATGCACCTGCTGGTACCAGTTGTGCTGTGTCTGCCAGAGGCATGATAACCAGCGGCCCTACCACGAGCACCCTGGGACATTTGCCTATGTGGTGCCCTGCCAGACATCCGGCTATGCCTGCTATGACCAGACACAGTAGGCATGGTTACTACACTCTCCTGTGCACTGCCACCAAATGCCAGCTGTCCCTCCGCTACGGACACTGGTGATGGGGTGTGTATAAGCACTGAAACTGTGTGTGGGGTTGGGGTGGCCAAAAGGGGGATGTCAAATGATGATGCTGTTTCGGCCCCTGACAACCCCACCTGTGCCTCAACAGTACTATCATCATCTTTGGTGTCTGTATGGACACCAACATCAGATTGTATGCAGGAGGGACCCTGACCCACCTCGCCACACAACACACAACACACAACACACAACACACAACAACACACACCTTTATACCTACTTGTCCATGACTTTACAGTCCCACCTATATTACTATGCATTTTCCATCCTGCATCACCAACATACACTCATTAATACCACTCATTAACGTATCATTCCTCTAAATGCCTAGACAAGTGATCACAACAAAGGACCTGTTACTCCATTACCTCCTTGACCTGAGTGGAGTGGTTTTACATGGCCTCACTGCTGTCAGTGTTCATCCTGTGTATGTCCGGACATCATGAGAATGGCCCCTATATGTGAGGGGCTACAATGTTCATTCCATAATACCACGCACTGGAGTGTCACTTGTATGTCTTGCTCAGTACATGCCAGATATATTGCTCAATCAGCCTATCATGTGACAACTGTAATATATGGATACACTTCCTGGTGTTGTCTAGTAATTCCCCAATGCATCTGTAGTGCTGCATACGTGGGTTGTCAGTCACCTCTCTGCTGAATGTGATATTAAGAGTATACCTGGTGTCTACCTTCCCTCTCAATGCCTGTTCCATGCTACAGACCTTATTATACTATCAGCTGCCCTGTGATTACATACATGACAAGTGTTCTTGGTGTTTCATGTGTCAGTCCATGTACTGCATGATCTGAAAGGGAAGTACCACTGTATGAACAACCCCACAATCCCACATGTGCATACATGGACACCCACACAAACACACACACATGCACACATGCATCCTACATGCATCAACCTCCCTCTACTTCACCAGAGTGACCCTACAGACTAACCACCCTCCGATACACACACACACACACACACACACACACACACACACACACACACACACACACACACACACACACACACACACACACACACACACACACACACACACACACACACACACACACACACACACACACACACACACACGTGAGGTTGTACAATGATAGTACATACAGTCCTCCTATTACCCATCTGTCAACATGCATAACATATGGTACACAACAGCATGCAGTGCAGCTATAGTCAATCCATGCTAGCAACAGTATACATGTTTGTGATACATGTGCTGTGTTACTAGGTGATGCCCCTTCCCCTGGATACCACTGCACCCATGTACACAGTATTGCTGTCCAGCTGTTCTGCACCCTGCCATGTACTGTGCACCACACTTCACAGCTGTACAACCCATTGCTGAATGTGTAGTACTGTGTCAGTTATGTCACCTTTAATACTCACAGCCCCTATGTTTTTCAGCAACACATACCTGGGATGATATGTGGACAGATGTAATTTGTGAATGCCTGATGTCTGGTTTACAGCTCTCAACATCAGCGGAGCATGTATGACCAATCCAATACTATTACACTGACAACCGTCAGAGCATACCGTGGCTATGGGGATTGTACACACCCTTATTGATATGATGCACCCTTCCTTGATCTGCCATGGGACCACATCACTGCATATATTAACAGTACATGAGCCTGATATGTGACATGTCCTGTACATTCACATGCAGTGTCTACGGAATGTGTTAGGTGTGCGGATGCTGACTGTGATGCATACACTATGTGTGTACATATGTGTGCACACCCTTATCATGATGGTTTGTTACACCTATTGTTGTGTACTACAGCAGTCACTACTCCTGGCAGGGCTATACTAGCATGGGCCATTGCATTTTCCAGTTTATGTTCAGTCTGCCCTACACATGTCCCTCTAATTTGCATGATTGCAAGGTCTACTCATGTGCATATCCCTTGGAGTTCACACACTGCCATCACTATTGCTGTGGGGATATGGTTACATCTGCCACAGTTCCTGACCATGACTGTGTGCAGATACAGCCATTCATAGCATCCTTAGGATCCCTGCTGCAGTGCACTGGTGTGTCATGCTGACACCCCCCCCACCTTCAGCCTTTTTGCAGATGCTTGACAAGTAAGGCCTACACATGTGTCAGTTTGCAGTGTCCCATACATTGAACACCACATGTTACAGCCTAGTCCCAGCCGATAATGTAGACCCACAGTAATACGTTATGCCATAGTGTAACTGCAACAGTTGCCATTGTACTACTGGTATATACACTGGTGTTGCACTGTATATGGGTGATGTTTCAAACATGTCCCTACTGTAGGCCATGTCTCCCACCATTATATTACTCCCTGTGGACACATTCCACAATGACAGGATATTAGTTATCTTGCAGGTGTCTGACATAACCTTCCAATACCCCATCATGATCACCACTGTGATGCCATGCATTTAACAGCAACAGTATGTGCACATGTACAGCATGCATTCTGGGTAGGTGTGTTATATTTGTGCATGGAATATACCATAGCCATTACATGCCCGGTGTATTGGTAAGCATCAACATAAGCCATAGTTACCAGCTACAGACTGCTGCCTTGGTGGTATACCGGAGGGACCTACAAAAGAGGATGAGAGATGCAAAGTCAGTGGCCACACCTGTGGCATTGCTACAGGGTGGGTGCAGCAATACATTAACAGTACATATCCACAATACTACCATGTATGCACATCTGTTTATCACTACTATGCAGCAACAAACTATCTATGACATGTCAGATATGCATGATCTACCTGTACAGATGTGGATGTACACACAACAGTGGTCTACTGATGTGCCCTGTGGCCTTACCTGCATGCTCCACAGCCGGTGTGTAGGTAGCACCCACCTCCACAATGGTGTCCGGTAGTTGTTGGCTATGTGGATGGGCAGGTGCCACGAGGTTGGCTAGGAGATCCTCAGCACGTGTTGGGGGATGGATGGCATGACCCCCCTGTTGTGAGGTGATCCCCCAGGACAGCACCAGCATGCCAATGGGCACTGCAAAGCAGGTTAGAACAATGATGCCGGACCTGTTCATAACTGCGGTTGTACATTCCGACATCATTGACCCTGTGGACTAGGTCATTCCACAATGCGGTCCACTCCTGCTGCTCATGGGTGGCCTGGCCAAACAGTACAGGGTAGTGCTGGATTAAATAAGTTAGCACTACTTCAATTTCAGCAGCTGAATATGATGGGAGCCTTGCATGTGACATCTTGCCTGAAAGACAAACTAGAAACAGGTCTGAACAACTCATACAACAAGGTTACCACAGTTCTTAATACACATCTCTGTCACACCCCCACCAAATCAGTGACAACAAACTGTACACACAACTCATTAGGTGGGACATATATTGTATTGTACCACACTTTGTGCTATATTACCTGTGTGGACACTATCATTGCTGGCCTGTTACAGACTATTCACCTGCATGCCATTGTCAGGGCCACTATGGTTCCATATATGCTTGTGGTATGCCTGCATTGTGATTGCTGCACATCTGACATTCTGTGTTATTGGGGATATCTATGCATGCTGTTTGACATGTTCTGGGATTGTGTAGACTATTACTACCCACATATGTTCTATAACAGTGACACAATAGCATGTTTAGGGAATATTTGCCAGCAGAACCACCTCTCCAAACTCATCTGCCCATGTTACCAGGCCACATCACATGTGGGACCCACCTTGGGGTCTCCTCATGCACTGGTCCAGCACTACCTTCAGGTGGAACCAACTCAGGGGATGTTGTCCACCCTGCAGGCACACAGACATGATCTTGTCCCCCGAGGTCAGGTCCAGGGTCTGTTCCATAGCGGGCTCCACAGACACATGTGGGATGTGCTACATCACCTTGAGGCACCCAGTACACATTCACAGGGTCCACATGCTCCTCCTGGTCAGCCTCCAGGCCAGGCACCTTCAGGATATGGACAGCTGTTGTGAGTAGCAGTGGATGGAAGGCTTATTCCCATTGTGTCCATAGTGGGGCCCATGGGGCTTCCACATCACAGAACACACACACCATCCAGGGTGTTTATCCACCATGTGTCACATACCATCCCTATAGGCTGTCCTCTATATCTACCAACCTGGACCACCTCCACTACTATACCTGCCATACTTTCCCATATTCCCATTCCCTACTTCACAGACAAGGGCAAGGTGGTCCCAACAAGGGGTTCACATGTGACATACCCATCAATGTTGCACACACTGACAGCTGTATATATCTGTGTGTATTGCTATGTGTGCTGTTCCCTCGCACATAGCATGCAGCACTGTGGTAGTAATATAGGGGACATGTATTTACATACATATATGTGTGTGTGTGTGTGTGTGTGTGTGTGTGTGTGTGTGTGTGTGTGTGTGTGTGTGTGTGTGTGTGTGTGTGTGTGTGTGTGTGTGTGTGTGTGTATATCTATATATGTGTAGATATATATGATGTATATATGTGTTTGTTTATATATATGTCTACATATGGGTATCTGTATATTTCTGGATATATATTTCTGGATCTCTCTCTCTCTCTCTCTCTCTCTCTATATATATATATATATATATATATATACACGTATACATACCTATATATGGGTTACATTCAGCCTTCAGGTCCACAATCTCACAACACCTTCCTGCACAGCTGCACTGTTCTGCCTTGCTACAACACAGACTGGTGCCACACATGGACACAACCTAACATTAGGGGGGTATACGTAGGGCCAGTTTGCAGATAACCCTATTACACACCCATGGCATTTCAGCATGCTACATTACAGGTTAACCTGAGTATCCTGCAAGTGGTGGGCTGTGGAACCACTGGCCATCATTATGGCATTACTTTGACCACCATCTATTGGCCACAGTATTA
>NC_056738.1:235641816-235664316 GCF_019279795.1 Protopterus annectens
ATATGGGACCACAGTCGTAATTACAACAGCATGCAGGTACATTGATGGCACCATACCACCAATGTTGGAGTATTTCAACATAGATGATGCATAGAAACAGATTTAAATAATTATCAAACAATAGGGCATATGTCTCAACATTACAGTGAAGTCATCATGCACCATTTGAGTTAGGTATTTAGTTTATTGTTGGAGATATAGTGGGGGCAGAGAGAAAGATGTCAGTTAACAACTTGTATATTCTTATAGTTCGCATTACTTCCCTCGTCAGTGCTGTTATCTGTACCTTACAAGTATTAGTACACTACCCTATTGCCTTAGATTGGACAGTAATATGGCTGTTGACAACTATATACATGAACTGGTTTTACCTGCGGTATACACCTCTTACCTGGTATACCTGTGGAGGAATTGTTTGTTAACACTAACTGTTTCCACACATACTCCCAGATTCTAGGTTGATGTTGTGCACATACCTGTCCATCTCATTTTGTACAGACTCTGGCCACGTCTTGACCACATGCAGGTGAACTGGGACATATGTAGATTATTGCCCTCTTCAGCCTTTAGTGACTTACAACACTCATACAGGATGCCCTAGACAGTTATATTATATAGCACAGTGTGGGTGGCAGTGATGAGTGATACCTTATTATTCAGAGCAACTACAACACTCACAATGCCATATAATACCAGAGTAAACAGTACCAGTACAGGGTATCAATCTTTTATTTCTAGGCACAATGATCATATCTGACATACCTGTGGGAGCAATGTTGGTTAGCACTACCTGAATGTTGCCACACAAATTGCTAGAAACCACATTAGTATTATGCACATACATCCCACTCTGTTACTGTACACACTCTGGTCACAGTTTGACAACATGGGGGTGTAGATGGGACATACTTGGCTTATTACTCTCATAACATTTTGGGGAGTTGCTAGTGTGACATGTTTATTCTTATAGATGTGTGACAATCAGTTGTATTTCTTGTTTGCAGCCTATACGTCTGGGATCATCCCACTGATTTCCCAGGGGGACAGGGTGACAGGCAGCAGATATGGGCTAATATACCTGATATTCTGGATATATCTGTACAGTTGTGGGTTATGATTCTGTATGCAGCCTACTTCCACTCCCAGGATTCAGCCCGTGGCTGTGTCTGCTAACACTAAAACACTGTCCATCACAGTTGTGTGTGCTATATCGATATTGCTATATATCTGTCATCTGATTTCTGTGTATAAATCTCCTGTGGTTTTACATTTTGACCTTGTATTACATCACTCTTATACAGGATTTTCTAGACAGTTATATTATGTAACAGAATGTGGGTGATAGTGATGAGTAATACCTTATTATTCAGAGCAACTGCAACAATAACAATGCCATACAATACCAAGATGAACAGTACCAGTACAGGGTATCAGTCTTTTATTTCTGGGCACAGTGTTCATATCTGGCGGACCCGTGGGAGCAATGTTTTTTGGCACTACCTGAATGTTGCCACACAAAGTACCAGATTTCAGATTAGTATTATGCCCTTACATCTCACTCAGTTACTGTACACACTCGTCACAGCTTGACAACATGGGGGTGTAGATGAGACATACTTGGCTTATTACTCTCATAACAGTTTGGGGAGTTGCTAGAGTGACAGGTTTGTTCTTACAGATGTGTGTGACAATCAGTTGTATTTCTTATTTGCAGCCTATACATCTGGGATCATCCCACTGATTTCCCAGGGGGACAGGGTGACAGGCAGCAGGTATGGGCCAATTTACTGGACATTCTGGACATATCTGTACAGTTGTGGGGTACGATTCTGTATGAAGACTACTACCACTCCCAGGATTCAAACCATGGCTGTGTGTGCTAAAAATACAATAGTTCACATCTCAATTGCATGTGCTATTTTGATTTTGTCTGTCTTTTCACTGTTTTCTGTCTATGTCTCTCTCAGTTGTACTAAATGACCTCTGGGGATTACACCAGTCATATACAGAATGTTCCTACACATTTTCTATTTATGCTGCACAGAGTGGGTAACAGTGCTTAATACAACAGTACTATTAAGTGATTGCAAATCTACATTACCATATGATACCAGAGTAAACACATGCAGTCCAGCAGTTAGGCCTTCATTGTCAGGCTATTATGCTTTTATTTACATACAACCCATATAAGACTCTTCCTGCCATATTCTCTGGTGTATGCAGTACTTGCCTTAAACTGTACAGGTTTTATACAAGCAATTCACTTACTAATACTGTTAGATTTATTTCCAATGACAGTACATGCAAGAGTATTACTAACCTGCCTCGCATCGCAACCTCTCCAAGTGACATGAATGGGCCTCCTGGTTCGCAGCCCGCTCACTTGCCACTGTGAAGGACATAAGATGAATATTTAGCCATACCTATCCAGAATATACATGAGCTTGCAATTATTAAACAGGTAGTGGAGTGATACACACTGCTGGGACCTCCCCTCTCCTCCTAGCCTCTTGAATCCACTGATCCAAGAGATCCCCCTTTCACCGCTTCAGGTAGGCATAGTGATGCCTGACCTGCTCACCAGTTCGGGGTATGCCAGTGGCACTGGTGAGGTCATGGGCAAGATGGTCCCAGGCTTCCGCTTTATACTGGGAACCCTGGTACTGGCCCTGCAGTAGTCTCTGCTCATGGTCTTTGACAAGGAGTCCTGCCATGACTCTGGACTCCTGGATGCCCCAGCACTGCGCCCGAAAGCGCACACCCTCTCCCATTCCAGACATGGTGCCTGCAAGGGGAAGCTAGAACCAGTTATGAGATATATTCCCACCTGTTGGGTTTAAATAAGACCAATGTCCCACACTTTGCCATGATTGGATGGTTTTGAAAAGGCTAAGCTATGAGCAAACCTGCTTACCTAAGGCTGGCATTGTTTAAAGGGGTATATCAATGGGCAAAATGAGTTAGCTGGCCTACACATTGTTTACACCTACTAAGCTGGCCTGTGCAATGCTTAGAGTTGCTTAATATTTAATTTGCATTATATTTGCTTTTTGGCATTGATTTATTATTCATTACATGTTATATATGTGTCTGGTATCCATGATTCATGTGTACATACACTGTACGGGGTCCTTGTGTTTATTAGGGGACTTCAACACATTATTACAATTAAACCTCACATCTGGGCTTACTGCAGTACTCCAGTTCACATATCTGTGTTATGTAGTAAGTTATACAACATAAGACTGTATATAGATGCCTTTCACATATTCAGTTTGATTTTCTCATAGTGAGGATTTGTTTGGTGATACTGCAATCTTATTTACTGCTGTGATGGCTTAGTGGTCATTCACTTTGGCTATGGTGTGCAGGGTTCTGGATTTGAGCCTTGCAGAGGATGTTTATTTTGTGCTGGGCAGAACAAGAGCTGTTGGATATAGAGTGATTAAGGCAATTTTAAGCATTTGTAAGCAGGTTTGCGTGGGTTTGCACGAGGGTGAGCAATGCTTAACCTCCGATTAATATGCTTACAGAGAGTTAGCTTCAATATTGCTTAACCTGTGTGTGCATTGCTAACCCCCATGCAAACTGGCTTAAACCCTCTTACTAGTGCTTACATATGCTTACTCCCACTTACTACTGCTTAACAGTGCTTACACATGCTTACTAATGCTTACTCCCACTTGCCACTGCACTAATTTAGACAGTAATTGTCTAATGGTTCTTGGGAAGGTGGGAGATTTGGATGCTGTATGGAGTTCTCATTCATTACACATTTTACCTTCCAATTGCATCCCTGATTCCGGTGTACAAATACTGTATGGGGCACATGTGATTATCTGTGGACTTTGCAACATTATGACACTGACACCTCACATCTGCATTTAATGCAGTACTCCAGTTCACAAATATAGGTTATTTAGTAGGTTATGCAACTAAAAATATTGGTCATAAAGTGATTTGAAATGGAAAATGGAATGTGCTGCAGTGGGACTTGAACCAGGAATAACTGCTCATAAGGCGAATGCCCTGCCCACTACACTATTGCTATACTGCTTCATTTGCATATTATTGCTTTTTATCCTCTTGTGCCATTTAAGCTGTATTAACCATAGCTAAGCGATGGGCAAACTCGCGCACCTATGGTTAAATTTAATCTGTTTCATAAAAAAAATAAAATATCTTTATAGTGTTTGTTTTCACTATTGCTCTTGTACATGTGGGGGGATGGTTCTAGGGGTATGCGTACACCTATGAGCAGTCTCGCTCATTCTTTTAGGACTTTTCTGCTGTTCTTCATTGCATGGGTGTGTATATTCTGAGAGTTCTGCTCTCAGACATGCCCCTGCACTCTTACACATTCCGTATAAGATTAGGAGCTCAGGCAGTGCGCCTTCGTTAATATGCATGGCACGCTGCCATCCTGCTCCTATACGGCCGCTTCCATGCAGGACTAAGCTAGTCCTGCACGGGAGAATAGTAAATCCGGGGGAAATAGTTCTCATTTATTGTTAAAGTAATCAGTTAATGCAGCTATTCTTTTCTTATCCTGTGTTGGCCTATTTAATATAAATCCAGTTTGGTCTTTCTCTATTATAGGAGACAGTATGCTTTTTAGTCTACTGACAGCAACTGACATAATAAAATTGTAATCAGCATTCAGTAATTATATTGATCTATAAGAACATAGATATGGATTGTTAATCTGTTTTAATAAAGCAGAAACTGTTGTATATTTACATAATGGAGGTATAGTAGATGTTTTAAATTCTGTAAATACTTTTTTAAAAGAGGTAAAACATTTTGAACTAACAGTTTAAATAATTCAGAATAATGGAAACATTACCTAGAGCTTTATTTTCCTTCACTCTTTTAATTTGTTCCTTTATTTTCTGTTTTAGAAATTGTTTTTTCTATGGGCTGGATTCCAAATGAAATTTGTGGACAGCATTGCATGCAGAAGGAAGACTTCAGCACAGAAACAGTGGGCATGATTCAATAAAGTATGCTTAAGCAAGCCTTAGGAATTATTTATTCAGCATAGGATAATTACAGAATCCACACATGCCCTTCAGATTCCAAAATGCAGCAAGCACAACCAACTCAACGTAATGTTAATGTGACAAAGTGCTTCCCCAACAACTTTATGAAAGCATTTTGCAGAGGCTGTATTTATTGCTATGAGTGAAATCTCTTTTTATGGAATCCTGCAGAATCTGCATCATTACAAAAAAAACACTGGTTATCAATGTATTACAGCAGGCTGGGGTACTGATAGCTATAGAGGAAGATCTGGCAATGCTACATCTAAGCCAGTCCTCTGATCAAGAAATAATGGACAGGTACTGATTAGACAGAGCAGGTGCAGGCTGTGTGTGATGTGTACCCCGCACATGCATGCATGTACCTTGTGAGGCAACCCCATATCTGTCGAAACCAAAGTGCTTCTGAGCCTAGGTATGCTGACATCATGGACACTTAAACAGCACATGAGAGATGCAGTTAGAGTGTCACAGACAGTTGACAATAGCATGCTCTTCCAATTCCTGGCAGCAATGTGCATGAACGTGGATGAGTACATCCACTTTCCAGCCACAGTCATACAGTGCAGGAATATCATGCACCATTTCTTATGTCATACCTCTCAACCTGGAAACATCAAAAATCTGGACAAGGCCCATGAAAAATAGGTACAAATCTGTACGCTGATTAACATCTAATTTGCATACATAATTACGTAACCTCACCCACTCCAATGAAATTGTGGGATACCAACTTTCAAACGCAAACTGAAGAACAGACAACCAAAATATGGCACCAGAGTCCCCCTTCAGCCATTCCAATGTCCCATTACCTGGCTATTTCACCCCATTTACCATAAACACTAATGTATGCATACTGCTTTACTTCTACAATGATTATTTGGATTTTATTTTCACATTTTACAGCACAACAATGCAGAAACACTAATAGACATCATCTGGTAAACAAAGTAACTGTCTCACAATGAAAATAGGCTTGACATTAAAAGTTCTCTGCCCTTGAAACTCACATTCATTGAAACAGCATTGAAACCCACACCACATCCAAAGAAAATGCATCTGGCCAGTGGTGGATAAAGATTACCTTTGGGCTGCTTTCAAATCATTGGCCCCTTGCACACAAAACAAGAAACATACATGTGTTCTTTTCTTTATACACCTTTCTGACTATTAAATTCTATTCCTTGTATAATACAGAACACTTGTTAGAGCGCATTTTAAATTTGTTTTGAACATTTTTCCAGTAAGCAATGAAACAAAATGCACGCGCACACACACGTTACTGTTTCCTTGTTTTTTTGGTTCTGCTCAGAATATGTAACTACTGAAAGCAACATTAGCTGGCTTGGATCTGCTCTTGCTAAAGAATCTGCTGAATAGCTCTTTCTACTGAATGGCAAATGAACAGCTCAAGTTTCTGTTAAATGGAGAAAATGTTAACCATTTAACCATGTGAATTTCTAATTTATGGGACTTGCAGGCTTGCAGCACAGAAGAAAACAATAAGTGATTTAATGTTTGGGTTATAACTATGCATTTATTTACCAATTGTAAGCCAACAGCTGAACCATAATACAGAAGTGTGCAAAAGGGAATGATGACTGTACTACCCATAACCATTTGTAAACAAGAAAACAATATGTGTGGGCTGATTCCTCTGGCTCATAATATAATTCATGTAAAAAAGATACAGTTTAGCAGTAGAGATTGCTTTATGATTGGTATTCAACAAAATTACCTAATGGGCAAGGGTATATTATCATCACACAGGCATCAAGCAGTTTTTGATTTGTCTTTTACTTGTCAGGTGCTTTCAGTTACAACTGTGTGTATATAGTGACTCTTATAAAGAGCTGACAGCTTTATTATATGCATGTTCACTACTTGCATTTCTGACTTTAATATCACTTACCAGTTTAAAGCTCTCTGCATCCTGCATTAAGCAACATTATACTGAATATATGCACAAAATATGTATAACAAACAATACAATTAGTGCAGCATTATACAAAATACATGTCTCTAACAATATTTGGCTTTCAAGAAAACTTAAGCAATTATAAAAAGAAAGTATTAAAAAGCGTATACATACACACACTATGCAGAGTATTTCATACGCAGAAGGACAGAGTATTTCATTTGCAGAATGCACTTTATGAACTACGGCACTTCACCACTATGCAGAACGAGGAACGAGTATTTCCTAGGCAGAACTGTACAGCAACAGAATTACAAATGAGCAGCTCAGCAGTTCCTTACATGCACTACGTACAAATGAATGAACTACAGCACTTCATTTTACCACTATGCAGAACGAGTGTTTCCTAGGCAGAATTACACAGTCAGCAACAAAAAGATTTACAAATGAGCAGCAGTTCCTTGCATGCACTCTGAACTACAGCAAATGAATGAGCAGCACTCTATGAACTATCTCCTTACATTCAGCAGCAAAACTACAACAGTTCCTTACATGCACTCTCTGAACTGCAGCACTATCCATTTCAGAATGGAGTCGGACTGAGCCAGCAGCAACATTGCAATAAGAAAAAACTTACTTGCTTGAAATGGGCACTTTCTGCACAGAACAGACAAGCAATGCACACACTTTTGCAGACTGCAGTTCTCGGTCTTGCACGTTAGAATTGCCATTTCGCATTTCAGGCAAGCTTAACCAGAAAAAAAAGCAGTACACTTCCTGCACCTTAACAGAAGCAAGCAATATGCAAAATGCAGCAGAACTACAACAGTGCTTTACATGCACTCTCTGAACTATGGCACTATGGATTTCAGAATGGAGTCAGACTCAGAATGAACCACCAGCAGCATTGCAATAAGAAACAAATTTGCTTGAAATGGGGCACTTTTTGCACAGAATTAGAAGCTTAACAGACAAGCAAGCAATACATACACTTTTGCAGACTGCTGTTCTCAGTTTCGCACATTAGAACTGCCATTTCTCATGTCAGGCCAGCTTAAGCAGAAAAAAAGCAATACACTTCCTGCGCCTTAACAGAAGCAAGCAATATGCAAATACATAGTAGTATTACACTTTTGCAGACTGCCGTTCTATGTCTTGCATATTAAGAACTGCCAAGTGCCGACCCAGTTTTCATTTCAGCTTGTTTCTCTTCACGTACATAAGGCTTATTGCCTTAGTCTTTTTTTTTGCCTTACCTGGACTCTGGAGGAAGAAAAAGATATGCTATGATGTCTGTGCTGCACTGCTTGAATAAAACATGTGGCAAACTGGTGCCTTCTCCACAAGTTAAACTAAATGAAGTACACTAATAATGAGTGGGTCTGCATTTTGGCAGACAGGCTGTCTGCCTACCTGTTGAAGCTGACGTCATTGCATACGCCCCACACATGAAGACTTCAGCAGCAAATTAAAAAAAAAACTGTGAAACTCAGAAATTAAAGGGGCCACTCGTAAATTCGTGGCACCCCAATATTTTGCCCTCAAAAGCGGTATTTGCCGAGGAATTCGGTACGGTTGAGAGGTATGGCCATTGCCAACTTCCACACGTGTACTCAGTACAATAGACTGCACCCATGGTCCTATCAAAACCCCAGCAGTACCTGAAGAAGAAATCTACATAAATAGAAACAGGTGGCCATCACTTAATTGCCAAGTGATGTGCACAGCAGATGGCATCATAACAAATATAATGGCAACACATGCTGGTGGTGTACATGATGCTGCTATATGGCAAGAAAGTGGCCTGAGGGCTTCCTTCCAAAATGGTGAAATTTCTGAAGGACTACTACGTGGTAAGTAAATGAACACAGCTATGCTGTAAATATGTGTCATACGTGTCATCTCCTTTCTACAAACAGGTGACTGCAATTATCCACTAGAGCCATGGTTAATGACATCATATAGAGCCCAATCCAACCCTGCAGAAGCATATAATAGATCACACACACTGCAACAAAAACATCATCAAGCATGTGTTTGCCATGCAGAAATCCAGATTCAGATGTCTGGACACAACTAGGGGTAGACTGCAACACACACCAGAAAAGGCAGTGCAAATGATTACTGTGTGTGCCATGCTATACAATGACAGGAAAACATGCAGCTTGCCAGCGGCAGGTGTGGGTGATCTACCCCAAGAACCCCAGATGTCTGGAGATGACATTCCACATTTGGCAGAGGAGGATCAGGAGGACACAGGGGGTAGGGGAAATCAGAATGGGTGATGGACGATTTGGAGTCCTAGCTCAGGCAACATAGCTGCATCTGACACACATCTTTGAGTCATGACTGGCCACAGGAACATAAGAACACAGAAATTTCATACCTTTCAACTGTACAGATTTTTGCAGAATGTCCAGATTTTTGTCTCATATTTTTAGTCTATTTCTCAAAATTGTGGTTTTCTGGCAAATCACTGGCATATTGTTGAGAGTTGAAGCTAAAAATAATGACAAAAAATTGAGTTTCAGACTTCATACCCTTCAGAAAATTCATGCTAATGCAAAACCTGTTATTCTACCAACTTTCTAAGTTTGTAAGAGCAATACTTAAAGTGTCCCTTGTTTGGGCCTTTGTCCTCCCATTGTTTATGACTTTGTCCAGATTTCTTGCTCTAAGAGGTTGAGAGGTATGCACAGAATAAACACTGATGTTCACATGTTGCTCCTAAAGAGCAGCACAGTTTACAACTAATGGAAATGACCCATCAGTTGTATACACATCGAACATCATACATTACTAAATCTTCATGTACAGAAGTATGAACACGCACAAAACACTGATAGGAAACATCGATCCCTGAAGGCCATCTGCAAGGTAAATCACCAAAGAGAAATAAACAGGCAAATGTGGGATGCAGGAGGTGTGCACAACTTTGTTACCCACTGCACAGTTAGGATGTCATCATACAGAATAATACCATAGACCATTACCCATCCAGTTGGCACAGTAACAAGAAAGCAAGGTCCATGACATGTATTGGAATCCATTGGCATACACATACACAAAAACACTGGTTGTACAATAGCAATGCTGCCTCACCTACACATAGTATTGCTGCCATGTGAGTCATTTCCATGTAATATATGTGCAGACATGCAGAGCAGAAATCACATCGAGTGCATAGCATACCACAACATACACCCATGTTGTTGATACAGCAACATATATATGTATACATCAATGTACAGATTCAGTCAGATATGGGAAGACACACACAAGAAATGCAAGTAAGCACAGTGATTGAAGATGGAAACAGGTACACAGAAAGCCAGTTAATTCTGGTGTTAGGTATGTGCAAGACCATATTAAAATGCCATATGTGGCACAGGTATGTATACAGAGGCATAGATGTGCATGTGTGAATGGCAGACAACAAGGGAAACTATAAGGAAAACATCAACCATATCTATTCTCTAACAAAGATGCAAACATCAAAGCATTACATCACATATTTTATTATCGTTGTCAGTATCATCACTAAGATATGTCAATATCAATCAGATAATACATATCCACAAATTAATATATTCACGCATGTCATAAAAATATAGGAAAATCCTGTAGCATTAGACATGTCAACAACCACAGACATTACTGTGCAAGTAGTGTGATCAGCACAGAATTTGTCATTACTACAGGGTCAGAATGACACAGCAGAACACTCATTGGATCAACTGTTGGTGTTACACTAATTCAATCTAGGGTACCCACAAGGATGGCTCATACCACATTCCTACCTACTCCTACCATGTCCAGAAATACTAGGCCCATGCTGCTCAATAGAGGAGCTGGATGCAGTGACACTTGCAGGTGCAGTGTGGGAAGTAACATGATTGCAATGTGACCATCTGGATGTGTCTGTTGGGCTCACAGTGGCTATCAGCAGATGTGTGTGCATGCTGCAGTAGACACCAATGTCTGATGGCCGAGCTTGGGTCTAAGGAGAAGAGTTTGGCCTCTACCCACTGAGGTACTCTGGTTAGTGAACTTAGGGAACATAATGCCTGGTTAGTACTAAGGCACTTTTCTAACACTGCCATAACAAGACTTTCAATGGAGCATGCAACAGAAAACACACTGTCATGCTGTGTAGCCAATGCAGCCATGATCATACCATGTCTGAGCACCTGACCTTCATGTAACACATGCCACTGGTGTGCTACATGATTATTTGCATGGGCGAGAGCAGAAAGGTCAGCTCCATGACAATGCTGGGAACTTTCATTTACCTGTAATAATAGGCAGATACCCTCTGACACACAATCATGCACAACAGCAACACTCACATGTGTCCTGCAATGGGCAGCACTTCTTATCTGTGGGGAAGAGTCACCCTTATCACCTGACTTTGCAATGGACAATGGCTCATGGGCATCATCATGTTTTGCAGCTGCTGTCACATGTCATCAGAATGTCCAGCCACATCATCCTCAATATTTGGGGCTACAGCATGATCCACATGGCTGATCCTTCCGAGACAAACCCAGATGTGTGTCCTGTGTGCTATGGACTGTGCTATCATAGTCATCCACAACATATCCCAACCCAGGATCAGTGGTTGGGCTACAGGAAGAGGCAGGCAGTGGAAGGGCCACAAAGAGACAGATGACACAAATTAATTACATGCACAAACCATACAGGATGTAGCTTAGGAATGATATATGGGCTAACTATATGAGTACAATGTTAATGGGGATATGGACGTACCAGGATGACATCCCTGGGTGAGGTTCATAGACCCTATGTAACAAAAATATTTCATGTATATTACATGTTGCACACAGCTGATAATTGGGAATAAGTCCTGGTGGGACTCTACTGCCAGAGGTGAGGTCTGAACTGAAACTGTCATTGGGTAAGATATACATCAGTACATCACCAGTAAGGAAATAATGGCCATCATGCCACATTCTAATAGAGGTGTAACTCAGACAAGATACTACAGACATACGATTTAAATGGGGCTGATGTGAAGGTTGTGTTCTAGGCAGGTGATGAAGAACACAACAGTCAGGAAGTACACAGACATGGTCATCAATACTGACATGTATTAAGCATATGGAATGTCTTACAAATTTACATCATCTTAGTTTGGGTAGCACATCACCAGTCATAATGTAGATCCTGTAGGATGATAAGACATACTAACATCAATATGTGGGAATGCTCCACAGTCATGAGTGTAGGCAAAGGCACATGACAAACATAGTACTAACAGGATATGGAGCCACGTATGTGACAGACAGTGAGCATACTGTCCAGATGTTCCTGGGTTTGGAAAAAAGCATTGTGAATAACATACATCATAGCTGTGCTCAGATTTGATGTATCATATAAACAAGGTGACCAATCATACCTGGTCTGTCTGTTTCTGCACAGGCCATTTCTTGCGAAGATGTATCTGTAATATATAGTGGCATAACAAAATCAACATGTGAGCATAATCCACTGTCATGACAGGTGGCAGAGCCATAGAAAGCTATGGATCACAATAATAGCACATGAGGACCCTTGCCTGACATGAGTTGATGCTGTGCAGATATTGATGGGACTATGCAATTGAAAAAGACAAACATCAACAATGTTGCTTGATGTCTTGGGTATGTATTGCATTAATACAATATGGAATGACACTTGCATTGGGAATCCATGTCTTGTGTGTGACCACGTTCCCTACTCAGTTCTGCTCCTGAACAAAATAATATGGCAATACCTGAATAATTTGCACATTTTGTTGTATATGCTGCATTGGTTTTAAAGTTATGACTTAAATGTACATCCTGGAACACTGGCTTCAATACCTCCACTGGGTATATGACCACCATGACTGGTGGTATGATGTAATGTCTGGAAAACCTTGATCTCATCTGGGAGAGTTAATGGTGGACCACCTCCTGTAGCTTTACTTGACCTCTTATTCGGTGTACTTGGCTAACAGCACAGAGGATCATTCTGACCAACATTGACAACAGGTCTCATGAGATTGTGACCACCAACAGCATTGATCACATTAGCTCAGCCCAAACCTCATTTGTTCACACAGTATTTCCCATCCATCCAAGGAGGCTTCAGCCATGCTGAAGCAAAGCCTTGATAATAATATCATTCTCATGTTGACAAAAATTGTCACCCCTAGTTTGGTTTAACATCTGGAAGACAGTGTTATACACAGAGCCAGCTCATGTTCAAATGGGGCCCTAGGCAGGGTAATAGATTGGGGCCCTCCCCAGAGCAGCTCCTCCTGCAGCAACCCCCTACCCCTGCAGCAGCCTCCTCCCCAGCCATTCCATTGTTCCATTACTTGGCTATTTCTCTCCAGTTACCATAAACACTGTTCAAATCTATCAGTGTGCATACTGTCTTCTTGTTTAA
Source organism: Protopterus annectens (assembly GCF_019279795.1). Taxonomy (NCBI): domain Eukaryota; kingdom Metazoa; phylum Chordata; order Ceratodontiformes; family Protopteridae; genus Protopterus; species Protopterus annectens. The sequence goes on from NC_056738.1 coordinate 235,655,212, forward strand.
TTCTACAATTATTACAGATATTGAAAAAAATAGCACAACCACTGATAGCCATTTTCTAAACAAACAATAGTCTCAGAATGAAAACAGATTTAGCATAAGCAGTAAATTTCTCTGCCACTGAAGCCCATATTCATGGAAACAGCCTTAAAACTCAGATTCAAATAAAATGCATCTGGCCAATGAAAACTTAATTAACTTTACCGTTATGCTGTTTTCCATAGGCTCCTTGCACACATTTTTAGAGATTGTATAAATTGTATTCCTTATATAATACAAGAGCTCTTGTTAAAGTGCTTTAAATGTGTAGTTTTGAGCATTTTTTTCCAGTAAGCAATGAAACAAAATGTATGACCCAGAGACAAAACTGCCCATTTCAGAACATTTTAACCATAAAAGGCCACCCAGACTTCTGTCATTACAATCCACCAGAATCAGTCAATAAGAACAATCTCTGCAGAAGTAAACATCATTTGAATAATTCCACATTAAAGAGATCTGTAACTAATGATGAGCTTGCTACTGACAAACAACGTTATATTTCAGTATTTCATCTATAAATTCAGTACATGCTTCCCTTGAAGAATTAGTTACCGGGTCTATATTAGAACACCGAACTTTCAAAATTTAGAGTGTTCTAATATCGAACCCTAGTAATCAAAAATGTAAAACATTGAACATACAGAACAGTGAATTTTTTCCTAGGGAAAAAATTCACTGTTCCAAAACACATACACACAACACAATCACACCAAACAAACAGCAATCCACACACATACACCTAAACTCTTACACCTAACCCTACACTAAACTATACATACACCACTAACTATCCATTTACCTTAACCGAAACCCTAACCCTAAGGTCCATCACTATCGCACAGTCACCTCACCTGCGCCCTGACCCTAACTCACCTACCCTGCCCTAACCCTCATGTCCACACAATCGCACACTTACCTGACCCGCACCCTAACCCTAACTCACCTAACCCGCCCTAACCCTCACGTCCACACAATCGCACACTTACCTGAACCCAACCCGTAACTTTCTACCACAGCACTGAAAATACCAAAGCAACAGAAACAGACAATCAAATTCTTTCCCTAGGAAAAAATTAGATTTTCTGTTTATTCGATATTTTCAGCATTTGGTGTTCTAATATAGAGCCTTAGTTATCTATGTTACATTAAAAAAAAGGTAAGCTGGTAATCTTGCAATAGGGAATAACTGACAACAATTGCATAGTTACTAGGCATCTCATACAAAGGAGGACACACTCAGGAGTGCAGAACCCCTATCCCCCTTAAAATGCACCAACTAATCCACAATCAAAAGGGCACTGCAATATCAGCACTTCATATACATGGCGTGAGAGTAGACTCCATAGCCTTTTGCAACAAAGGCAATTATGCTACTAACACTGCTTTCAAATTCTACAGCACAGTGACTGCCACTTGCTAAACAACCGTTACTTGTGCATTGAAAACGGACTTAGCATGAGCAACAGTAAACCTCTCTTTGCTTGAAACTCACAATTCCATGAAAATGCACTGAAATTTATAATCCCTTAAAAGTGCACTGAAACTGAATTCCCTGAAAATGTACTGAAACTGAAACTCACAATTTCATCAGCAGTCTGGTAGTTGGTATAGAGGATTCAGGCTCTTGTCTCCACAGAAGCTCACAATTTCTTCAGGAGTCTGGTAGATGGTGTAGAGGATTCAGACTATGCCTCCTGTAACCAAGTTACTGGGTCAAGTCTGATCAAGTTAATAGATGAAACTGCCCCCCCCCCAACTGGGGCATTACACACCATACCTCCATATCTCTCATCCTCTTAGCATAAGAAATATGGACAAAGCTTAAAATAATGGGGGAGTGAAGACAAATGCCCCAAAATAGGGACAGATTATAAATATTGTTCTTATAGACTTAGAAAGTTGATAGAATAACAGAATTTACATTAGTATCATATGTTTCAGGATAGCCCCTGTCCTGAAGTGAGGTTGTGCACACTGCTTACAGTAACTAGGTTTCACTCCTGTGCAATTCACCTAACGCCCTCGATCCCACTACTTGGAGCAAACTTTCTCCCTCAAAAGAAAACTAATTTCTTCCCTAGACAGCATACAAATGCTGCTCTATTAAATCTAGCAGTAACCAGGTTTCACTCCTGTGCAAGGCACCTAATGCCCTCTATCGCACTACCTGGAGCAAACTTTCTCCCTCAAAACAAAACTAATTTCTTCCCTAGACAGCGTACAAGCACTGCTCTATTAAATCTCACAGTAACCAGGTTTCACTCCTGTGCAAGGCACTTAACGCCCTCGATTGCACTACTTGGAGCAAACTTTCTACCTCAAAAGAAAACTAATTTGTTCCCTAGACAGCTTACAAGTGAAAAATTATTTTTTATTGTATTTACTATGGTGCTGCTTACTGTGATGGATTTGAAGTCTTCTTAAGACACTCAGTCTTGCTGGCTGGATTCTGCTGAAATCAAAATCTGATTATAGTTGCATTCAGTCTGTTGCATATAGAAACTTGCAGAATATACACTGATGAGAGAATATACTTTGCAGCATCAGCAGTAACAAATAACTTTTTATAATAAACCACACGGAGTAATGTTGCCACTTCAGGTACTGTTCTACTTTACTTCTCATATAGTACAGATGATGTGAGAGATATAACATTTACCTCGAGACAAATGTTCCATTCTTTTAGCCATGCCCTCTCCACTGCTCTCACCCCTCCGCTCTCCCCTTACCCTCCAACTATTCCTAATTCCATTACATCAGGCCAGCTCCTATTTCTCAAACCAACTGTCCCCCTCTTTTCTTTCCCCACAGTACTACATATAGCCCTCTCCACCCCTACACAAACTCTTATTTCTATTACATCTCCTCGTCCCTATTCCAGTCCAATCCTCTTCACCTTTTTAATCTCAAACTTCTAACCATAATAAAACCTCACTCTCCTAAATCAATACTGTACTATCCAGAATACCTAAAACCTAAACTAAACCCCTTAAAATTAGCAGCCATCAATATCCTCTCCCTAGCTGGGGACATTCACCCCAACCTAGGCCCCAACCCTCCTACCAAAAACAACCCTTCCCCATACATGAAGCACCTTGCCCCTCAAAAATTTGTTAAACTATTCACAGTCATCACCCAGAGTATTAATAACAACATTAATTTCCAAGCATGGCTAAGCCACAACCAACATGACATTGTAGCCATCCCTGAAACCTGGCTCAAACCCCATAGATCTGACTCTGAAATCCTACCCCCAGGATGTCAAGCTCTCAGATATGACCATTTAAATAAAAAAGGTGACAGCGTTGCCTTATTCTACTCTAATCTTCTCAACATAATTCCATACCCAAATCCCATTCCTCAGTTTGCTAACACAGTAGTAGTAGGACTGCTAAAAATGAATAATCACAAAAACCTCTGTATTATCGCTATTTATATCCCTCCCGTAAACAACACCTCAACCCTCGAAGACATACTCCTATGGGCCTCAACTGAAATTAACCTTGAAACTTATATATTAGGCGATGTAAATATAGATTGGAACAAAATTAACAACCCTACACCTTCTCTTTCTATTAATCTCTTCAACTTCACACAACTAACCCACTCTATTACCAGACCCAATAAAATAAATCCCCCAGGATCCATTCTTGACAGGATCCTAGTCTTCCATCCAGATAAAATCACCATCTCTGGCACCATCCCCGACTCTTATTAACGACCACCTCCCAACCTTCATTCACTGTGCAACCTCCTCCCCTCCACAGCAGCATCAACACTTACACACTCAAAACCTTAGCAACGTCAACCCCAAATCTTTCTTAAACCTTCTCAAAGAAATGAATTGGAACATTCTAAAAAAACTCCCACTAGACAAAGCCCTAGACTACTTTAATTCTACATTCCTAAATACGCTAAACTCTCTAGCTCCACCTAGAACAAAAAGAATAAGAGCTAAAACTGCCCCCTGGCTAACTAAAGAAACAAAGCAAATCATGCATCAAAGAGACAAACCCTGGAAATTGTACCAAAAGAATAAACTCCCTGAAACCCTTCTACAATACACACAGCTCCATAATCTTGCAAAAAAAAACAAATAATCAGAGATAAAAAAATCTTATCACACTAAGCTCCAGTCTAACCAGTATAAAAACCCTAGGTAATTCTGAAACTCAATAAACTCACTTCTCAACCCTGGTACCAAAAATAACCCCTGCCCCGACCCCAGTAAATCTGATCTTGAAATAGCCTCCCTATTTAACTCTTTTATAGAATCAATAGCAGACCCAACCAAAACATTTACCAACAACAACCCATTTCCTCTGCATCGTCCCTCATCTAAGCACCCCCCTCATCCACTGACCCTAGCTTCCTCCCCATGTTTGAGCTCAAACCTGTCTCCACCAACTACATAAAAAGACTTCTCACTAAACTAAAACCCTGCTCCAATGCTCCTGACAACATCCCCTCATCCCTCCAAAATCAGCTGCCGATGGAATTGCACTTCCAATTAACATCTTAATTAACAGGTCCATACTAGAATCTCATGTTCCCAAACTCTGGTGTACTGCCTTTATTCTCCCTCTCCATAAAGGAGACAAAAACACTAACATCTCAAACTTCCACCCTATTGCTCTTTTCTTTCCAGTTTCCAAGATCTTAGAAAAATGTGTCCACAACCAACTAATGCCTTTCCTGACTCAAAACCATCTTCTCACTCCTCCCCAACATGGCTTCTGACCTGGGCACAGCACCATAACAGCTCTAGTCTCCTTCTTAAAAACAGTCAATCTAGCCTGAGACTCAGGGAATAGTATCAACAGTTCTACTAAATTTCTCTAAAGCATTTGATATGGTCTCCTATACCCACCTCCTGAGTCACCTTTCAAATCTGAATCTATCTCAAAACATCCTATCCTGGTTCTCAAGTTACCTATCTAACAGATCCCAGGCTGTGAAATGGAGAAAAGGCACCTCACCTTTTCTACCCACCCCTACCAGTGTACCCCAGGGATCCATCCTCGGACCAGTGCTGTTAAATATTTGTATCAATGACTTTCAGTCTGCTATTCCTAATGCTAAAATCATTCAGTTTGCAGACGACTCAACTTTAGTCTGCTCTGTCACAAACCTCCCAGAACTTCTAACCAAGACCCAGATCGCCTTCTCTACTTCCAAGTTCTGGATGCATCAAAACCACCTATCTCTGAATGCAAACAAATATACAATTCTACTATTCCCACCCTCAAAATCCTTCTCTTATGACAAAAGCTCTTTACTAATACTTAGCCAAAACAACTCTATCGAAATTGTACCCTTTGCCAAACTACTAGGCATAATTATAGATGAACACCTAAAGTTTGACATTTACATTCAGCAAAATATAAAGAAAACCCACCAAAAACTGGGCATGTTATATAGAAACAATCACTTCCTCTCCTCTTCTACTAGACAAACACTAGACTCTACTTACCCCCTTCCCTCCATAATGTACGGTGCCTCTCTACTAACCAACCTATCCACCTGCATCACTTCCAAACTTGAAAATTGTTACAAGATTTCCAAATTTGCTAACAAAGCCAAACATTCTACCCACCACTGCATTACCCTCCAGTCTCTAAATTGGCTAGAACTCTCCAAATATCTGGACTATCTACAACTTACCACTGCCCATAGATTAATATTCAACTCAACCATTTGCCCCACACTTTCAAACATCCTTCCCCCTTACACCCCTAATAGAACTCTCAGACCTGAACACCAAAATGTAATTACTATCCACAAACTCACACCCTGATGCGCAACTTCTCCTTTCATTCTCCCTAGGCAAAAATGGAATTCTCTCCCAACCTCACTAAGAACTATGCAGAACACTGAAAACTTCAAAATTCACCTTCACTCCTACCTTTCTTCTAAACGGAAATGCAACTGCGTCCTCCCAACCTAGACTCTCCTAGAGGTAAAAAGACCTGGACATGGCATCATCCTAGGGCTAAGTCTCTTACAAACTTGCTTTATCTAACAGCTGATAATTTCCATATGTTATGTTGCTTAATGTAAATATTGTAAATAGTTTTTCATTTGATGGATTTAATACTTTGTTAAATGTAACTGAACTCTGTAATTCACATAACATGTTCTGTGCAAATATTGGGCACATTTTATTCTCAATAAGTGTCTGCTTTTGTAATTTCTATTGTATTCTACAATATGGAGCTTTTCTCCCCGGGCCTCCACTAAAAATGGGCTCGCTGGGCCCAGTGGACTTCCCTGGTAATCAATCTGGAAATAAATAAATAGATAAATAAATAAATAATAAATACATTTGTCTCAGAGTGCATTTTCTGAAGGAAATGAAGTCTGAAACTCAAATGCATGACATTATTTAGTTATTTCAACTCTCAATGACTTGCCAGAAAACCATACATTTTATGAGGAATAGGCCAAAAGTATGAGGCAAAAATCTGGGCATTCTGCAAAAATCTGGACAGTTGAGAGGTATGCGTATACCTCTCAACCTCTTAGTGAAAAAAATCTGGACAAAGCTTAAAATAATGGGGATACAATGGCCCAAAAATTGGGATATATTTTAAACATTGCTTGTTTTAACTTAGAAAGTTGATAGAACAACAAGATTTGTGTTAGCATGTATTTTTTAAATGATGTGGAATCTGAAACTTTAATATATATATATATATATATATATATATATATATATATATATATATATATATATATATATGTCCTTATTTAATGACTTCAATCCTCTGTACTTTGCCAGAAAACCACAAATTTTATGAGAAACAGACCAAAATTGTGAGGCTAAATCTGGACAGTTCAGAGGTATGTCACACACAGACACACAGACACCTTCTCTCTGCTTTCACACAGCAACACATACATACAACAAATACATACAACCTCATAGTATGGCATGGAAGCTGCTCTACCTCTGAGCACAAATCCCTTCAGAGAGTGGTGAAGACAGCCGAGAGGATCATTAAGACCACCTTACCACCTATCCATGACTTGTACTTATCCAGATATCTCAGCAGGTCCAGAAGAATAATTAAAGACTGCACTCACCCTGCTTACAGACTGTTCCTGCATCTATCATCCGGAAAGCGCTTCCAAAGCATACGTTGCAGAACTACGAGATTCAGGAACAGCTTCTTCCCTAATGTCATCAGGCTGCTGAACTCTAATAACCACTGCACTCCATGATCTACAACTGGGTCAGTAGAAACTGTCTCAAATTGTGCAAGAACCTGGTTACCAGTCTCACCTAATACTTTAGTGCAGTATATTCACCATGACTAACTTATAGGCCATCTAGGGCAGTAGCAGTGCAGTAAAATCTCTTCTTTCAGTGCAATACATTCAAATTCATAAATTAACCATATTGCAATACTTTAAGGTCCATAGTGCAATACTCTAATGTTCACAGTGTAATACTCAATGTCTCTTTCTGTGCAAGGATCAATGCAATGTCTTAACCAAGTACCTATGCAATACTAAAGTCTCATGCAAGTAAGTGTTCAGTTCAAAAAGTGTTAAAATTAGTTTCTAAGTATGTGGAATATTAGTCTGTCTACCTGCATGTCTGGGATGTAATAGCCAGGTGTTACATGTGTAAATGTCTGTGAAAATAGTCTATATATGTTGTCTGCACATTGAGTCTGGAGACACATAATTTCGTTCAGTTTTTGCACTTGTGTGATTTCTAAATAACAATAAAGTTTACTTTGACTTTTGACATGCACACACCTACTCTCTCACAGCAATACACACAAGCACACCTTCTCTCTCATACAGCAATATACACACACACACCATCTCTCATACAAACAGAATGGCTAGTTTAAATTACATACAAACATAGCCATACATACACATATGCACACTCTCTCGTATAGAAACATTGGAATCACTAGTTTAAATTACACACATGCACTTTTCTTCTCCATAAATAGAATGGTTTGTTTAAATTTCACACACAAGTGTGGAATGGCTTTGCATCTATGTTGGCTTGCATGCGAGCAACACATGTATGGCTGTATGGTCCTGCTTAAAGGAGAAGACGTTGCCACCACTGTGTTAAGAATTATTTGTATTTATTTTATGTTGAAACCTCTTGGCTAGCATGGGCTCCTGTAGCCATGGGACCCTAGGTGACTGCCTATGTCTCTTAGTGCTGGATCTGGCTCTTGTTATACACATGTTATACAATTTATGGAAGCTGACAATTGACATGATGATGTTATACTCACTTGTGAAGTTACTTGCTCTGCTGTCCTTATTGATACAAGTTATGCAAAATAATACATTATCATGTATATTACAGTTATGTATTTAAGAACATCATGGATATAAAAACAATGTCTCCATATGTACACATGTCTGTCATGTAATGTATGTCACAACATTATCACATGTAGCAATCCATTGCGTTATCTGTATAGGTCATTTGAACCCATTGCAGAGGGCATTATAACATCTACTGAACAACCACACAATCCTTCTGCCACACACTCATTACTTTAGATGTCAACACTGTAAACAGTGAACAGTAAAATCCATCGTCACTTTATCTATATTTCAGATTGAATGCATTAACTACAAGTATTCTACTAAATATCAAGTTGTATGCACACACTATGCATTAACCTTACAACTTACACAAAGATTCAGAATGTGTTGCTCTCAATAAGCATAACACAAACAGTACAGCAGAATTAACAGAAGAGTACAGGAGATGGTTAAGGAGAGGTGAATTTAAACCAAGAGATGGCAGCCCAAGATAGTGGGCTATGTGCACTCTGGTTTTCAGAGTCCATTGAACATGTGGGAGAAACAGACAAATGTAGGTTTTGTAAAACCGAATTGGAAGGCAGAAGGACTGTATACTGAAAGGGAGTCTACTTTATCCTCTCGAAATCTGAAAACCCCGAATACAAATAGTGTGACACAAAGATCGAACCGCGGATACCTGTTGTGCTACAGACACTGATGCAATCAGGAGATCTTCCTTCTGTACCATAGGTGAGTGTGCTACCTGTAGTCACT
>NC_056738.1:235669316-235771816 GCF_019279795.1 Protopterus annectens
CATTGCTATGAGTCAGGAAGGTTCAGCTGAGTTTATTTATTATAGAAATTTATAGGCATGTACCACTGAGGACCGTCTCTATGTGCATTCCCTTTTCTGGAAGGAACCAGTGGAACCGCCTCTATGGGTGTTCCCTTTTTTTGTAGGCTACCAGAGGAACTATCCCCTGTGGAAAACCTGCCCATCATATGATTCATTTTAAACTTATTGCAACATTTTTTTAGCACCAAAAATATAACAGTTGTACCTTCTGTTCAGAGAAATGCTCAAAACAGGACTAATAGTATCCTTTGGGGGTCGATTAAAATTTTTAACTGAAAATCAATATATTAAAAGAAACTAAAAAGATGGCATCCAAGTTCCATTCCAATTATTACGGTTCTAACCAGCTGTTCCCCTGGCGAGCTTCATCAGATCTGCCTGCATAGAACAAATCTTAATTGAAGGATGCTATATAAACAAACCTCAGAAAAATAGCATATTTTTGTTGCTATTATTAATATTTATTATTATATTATTAATCTTTAATAATGGGTGCTAAACATAACCATAATGCTGCCCCTTCCCCAACCCTAACCTTACAACTTATCATTAAAACCTTTATGTAACACTGTCACTATTCAGCTAAATTGGAGGCTAGTGTTACTAGGGGGTTTAATTTAATATTGGGAGAGGAAATCGTTTTCTTCTCTTGATATTATTGATTTTTTCCTCTATTGTGCATGACCAAACTTATTTTGTTGGTGTTTTCTATTTGACATCAGAGTGGTTAGGTTGTACACAGTTATTATGAAATAAGAAAAAAAAGATGAATAATGCTTGTGTGTAAAGATTACTGTTACATGTGAGTCAGCATTCAAAAATGCTTACACATACATATAATAGTATATTTATCTTAAACTATTACATACATACCCCTTTAGCTCTTATAAATCAGTCAGAATATTCTAAAGTTTACAGTAAAACTGCTGAAGTGCAAATATTGCTTCATCAGAAAAAAAAATGTTCAGAACTTTCTATATCACACTGTGCTCTGTTCACTCTTCCAATGAGTAACTTAACTCTTCATGTAAAGAAGTATTTCTAAGCATATTTTACTAAATTTGATGAACTTCACATAAGGAAAAGTGTATGTAAAGCAAGTAAATTCACTGTTTTTTCTCATTTCAACTGTCTAACCACAAAACAGGAAGCTGAAACCCAGAAGTCCCTCCTGTTGTGTAAATAACCAATCAACCAGACATGTAGTGCTCTGTGATACAAGAGGGATCTCACACAGCGAACAGCATGGTTGAAGAAGCAAACAGTTTTTAATAAATTTGAGTGTTTTTGGCCCAAACCAACAAAGGGACTTTAAGGCAAAGAATGCATCACTTCCTTTTATACTAGTGCCTCATGTCATCAGTTACAGATTTTAAAGTTATATCACCCATTAATATAAAATAAGATAAACTAGAAAAAAAAATGAGTAAAATTATATAAAAATATACCATGTAATCAAGATATGAAATAGTTATCAAAACCTTAAAAGTAACAAATTACAATTTTGCTGAATGAAGTTTCAGCACTGATTGAATGGACAAACAATCATTTAACACTATTGGGGAGCTGGCATTAAACTTGAGCTACCAAAATAATTCATTATATTCAAGTTTTGCTTCTCAGTCTCCCCTATGCAAGGTCTTATTAACTTTTTCTACAATGGCAAATTGTAATTAATTATGTCCAGCACTCAACTGCATGTGTTTAAACAGAGCACTATTACTGTTCATATTCTTTATATTATTGTAGTGTTCATAAATTCTCTCCCTAAGTGGCCTTTCAGTCCTGCCTAGATAATAACTAGGACAGGCTAAACATATGGCCACATACACTGTCTGCAGTTGAACAATTATCTTAAGTGACAAGGTTGAATTAAATGTATTGTCAAGTGTTAAAAATTCATATTCCAAAATAAATGACCACTGCTTACAGTAACCACATTTAGTGGTCCCCATTTTTTCTTATTACTTTTAATTTCTTCACTACTTTTATTACTCTCAAAAATATTCTTTAAATTATGTGCTGTTTCAAACACAAAATTGAGATAGTCCCACCACTTCATATACTGTTGAATTTGCCCTCGTAATACTTCAGTTCTTACAAACAATATTTTAACATAGTTTTAGTCGTCATTGTACTGTACCACTAGGCCGCTTTCAAACACTGAATAATTTTCAGTCACTTGCACATTATTAGGCTCTCGATTTTCAAAAAGCCTATCCATAAAAGGACACAAGCACAAAATAAACCTGTAACTGCTGAAGGTGCACTGTTACAAAGAACAAAATCCAAAGAGGAAAGCAGTGACACCACCACAGTAGACTGGCAAACCTGTTAAAATCCAACAAAAAAGATGAACACAAATCTTTTACTGAAAACTTGAGACATAAAACGTGGCAAGACAAAAATAAAATCCCTTTCAAACGATAAGCGCTTTCGTAAATACCTTTAGATTGTAAAGGGAAACAGGAACAACTTGCTTTTAAAAGATATACACAACCAATTGGCTTCAGCTTGTTCTGCCAAAGAACCAATCAGAAAACCGCCAATCAACAAGCTTGAAGAGAAGTACTTATTTGCATAAACTAATCAGTCAGAGTATCACAGGCCAATCATAGCTAGGTGTCATCCTTGAGCTCCAATCAGAAAAATTGCCAGAGCACTTAAAAGAAAACACACCTTTACTCAACCAATGGCTGTTCTCCTGTGCTTTAGAATGGGTCTGAGAGGAACTACAGTTTCATTCCTTTCAGTATTGTTGGTAATATCCCCTAGTTTCATCCCTTTAGCTGAAACTTCAATAGCCTTAAGGACCAAGGAATCAGATTTTGACAAGGAGAGACACTTTACAACAAAACTTAAGGAGAGAGGCTATTCAAACCATGATATTGATGTGAGCCAAGAGGAACTACGAAATCTCAGATTGACTAAAGGCTTACCATATGTTAACAAGCAGCTACAACAGGAAAACTCTTATGTGAGAGACAGACAATATCAACATAATGACTGCGTCAAGTTTATTTTGACTTACACCAATGATAATCATCAGATCTGTGAAGTGATAAAAAAAATTTTGGTCAGTCCTAACCCAGGATAATAAACTTTGTGAAATTATTGGTGAACATCCGAAGTTTGTCTTTAAAAACAAAAAAAACTTGAAGCATCTACTCTGTCAGAAGGATGGCTTCCATCGTAACTCCAACTGGAGCAAACAAGGCACCCTTCGATGTGGCAGATGTTCTGCTTGTAGAACTATTGGAATACAACTTTTTGTGTAAAGCTGACTAACATGCAGCATTTGGTGTACCTCGCTACTTGCCAATGCTGTACTGCCTATTATGTAGGCAAAACAGATCAAATCTTTAAAAATAGAATACTTAGGCATCTGAGAGATATTCATAAGGACCTTAAGAATGCCCTTGCTTGTCATTTTGCTCAATTTCCAGGACATTTCTTTTTAAGTTTAAGGCTATTGAAGTTACATCTAAAGGGATGAAACTAGGAGATATCACCAACAATACTGAAAGGAATGAAACCAAATGGATCATAAATTTGAGAGCAGACACGCCACCTGGTTTAAACACTGTAGTTCCTCTGAGACCCATTCTAAAGCACAGGAGAACAGCCATTGGTTGATGTGAAGGTGTGGTTTTGTTTAAGTGCTCTGATTGGCAAGTTTTCTGATTTGAGCTCAAGGATGATACCTGGCTGTGATTGGCCTGTGATACTCTGATGATTGGTTTATGCAAATAAGTATCTTCACGCTTGTTGATTGGCAGTTTTCCAATTGGTTCTTTGGCAGAGCAAGCTGAAACCGATTGGTTGTGTGTATCTTTTAAAAGCAAGCTGTTCCTGTTTCCCTTTATGATCTGAAGAAGGTATTTCCAAAAGCGCTTATTATTTGAAAGGGATTTTATTTTTGTTTTGCCACATTTTATGGCTCAAGTTTTTAGTAAAAGATGGGTTAATCTTTTTGTTGGATTTTAACAGGTTTGCCAGTTGTCTGTGGTGGTGTCACTGCTTTTCTCTTTGGATTCTATCCATAAAAGGGGGTTACATCTTTTACCCCATTCTTCCAATATTTCCTTACTATTATTTCTTACAAGGTCACGTGGGTAACATTTAAAGCATACTGCAAAAATTGTCAATTTCTTTACATTCTCCAAACATAGAGGAGATTCTGAGAACTCTTATACATTACCCTGTTATTAAACATTTTTTAAAAATGAAAGGGTGGGTACTTGTATGATGTAAGCAGGAATTGCTAGAAGTTGGGTTCCTGTAAACTCTTCACTGAATGCCTGATCATGGTAGCTTAGTAGTTCATAGCATTTTTTTTTTCAAAATCAAAAGTGAATTTAATGTAATTAGTTGTGCTGTTGAGGAAATCAACAAAACAGGGACTAATATTCTCAGGACCTTTCCATAAAATAAAAATGTTGTCCAGGTACCTTAAGTAAAGCCTCCAATACTTAAACTGGAAATTAAATAGATAAGGCTTTTCCTAAGCTAACAGAAACAAATTGGTGTAAACCATCTACCCTTTAAAAATATCAAGTAGCAAGGAAACCATTTCCATTATTAATTTAATCCTAGATGCTAATAAAAAGTCATAGTTGAGCAAACTATCATGAAATAGATTCAAGCCTTCTTCATTTGGTGTGGTGGTGAAAATATCTAGTGCAGTGATAATAAGAAAACCCTATTTTGTTATTCCGCAATTCAAGCATAAGCCTACCAAGAAAGTCCCATGAGTCCTTAACATGTGGGACTTGTTCTGAAATATGGGCTTAAGAAGCCTGTCAAAGATGGGCAAGGGATATGTTTTAAACCCTTCTGCCAGTAAAATTGGTCTAAACAGAGGATTTATTATATCCTTGTGAATGTTCAGAATGCCAAAAATTGCAGGGATTGTAGGTTTATGACTCCTTATGAAGTCATAAGTAGTTTCAGAAATTCTATTATCTAATAAAAAGTCATATAATGCCATGAGCAATCCATGGTTTCACAAATGACAGTCCCCTCACCCTTACTAGGCTTCATAATTCAAATTGTCCTGTCATTTGTCAGAGAATCTAGGACTGCCTTTTCTTTTGTATTTAAATTAAATTTTCTAGGATATTTACTTTCTATAGGATATTCATAGATATCTTCAATGCAAGCCTTTTCAAAGGCTTGAATAACAAGTTACAGTACAGAGTTAAAGGCTTTTTCTTCTAAAGGTTCCCCTGTTGTTACTGGTATTATAAATCAAGTTAATGTCTTTAAAATGAACTGCAAGCTTTGCTTTCCTTGTAAAAACTTTCAGTTCAGCCATTGAATCTGAAACATGAAAGGATTTTGTTGGTATAAACTAAAAACCCCTTTCAAATATAGAAAAATGCTCTAAAGTGACAGGGGCATAACTAATTAACTATATTGAACTGCTTATGGGAGAAAGTAATTCCATCAGAGTTTGTTATGATTCCTGTGTCTTGTTTTTCCTTTTCCTTTTGTACCTCATTGATTGATGGTAAATAACAGGGGAGTTTCCCTGCACAGCCTTCCTTAGGCGCGGGTCCATAGGTTGCTGTACTCTGTTCACCAATTGTTCTGATCTGTGTAACACTGGAATATCTTGTTCATATTAAAATCATGAGATCCCTGCTTATACAGTTCCCTGTTTTCTTTTACCTCAGACATGTTGGGCAGCTTCACTCAGGGGGTTATACATGTCTAATTGATGACATAAGGTACTAGTATAAAAGGAAATAAGGTACTAGTATAAAAGGGAGTGATATATTCTTTGTCTTAGATTCTGATGAACTCCCTTTGTTGTTTTGAAAGAACTGTATTAAAAATTGTTTGCTGCTTCAACTGTGCTATTTCCTGTGTGTGATCCTGCTTGTCTCTCAAGCATTACTTCTCAGGATGGCTGGTTATTTGTCTTGTTTTGTAAACCTCCTATTGTGCAGTTCAAGGTTAGAGACTGATTGGGGTTCCTATTACGTTGCCGAATACTTGAAACTTCGAACCTGAGAAAGTACAGTTTTGTACCTACCATAAATGTAGATGTCCGAGAGGAATGCATCTGCAGTCCTTACAAATGGGTTGTCCTGTCATCAGGCAGCCCTTCGGTCGGCCGGATTCCAAAGTCTGGGTCCAGCTTCGGCTGGTGTCACACTTCACCTGATGTCATTGCGGCAGTTTTCGGGTATAAAGGCATCAGCCGACGCCATTTTCCTCAGTGTTTCTTGCCCCAGATGCCAGGCGCCCTCTTGGTAGGCTAAATTTGGATAAATGCCAAAGTTTCCAAATAATAGAGAGCAAACACACAAAATAAACATGTATGTACATATATACAAACAAATACACCATAATAGATCCCCCCCAAGCTAGCTGAAGATTGGTAAGTACCCTAGGAGTACCTCAGAGGGAAGGAGGAGGGTAATCCTGACTGCAGATGCATTCCTCTCGGACATCTACATTTATGGTAGGTACAAAACTGTACTATGTCCTTCAAGGATGCATCTGCAGTCCTTACAAATGGGTAGAATACCATAGCTAAACTAGGGGAGGAGGAAATGAGAATAGATTATGGTGTAGTCAGGATCCCTTGCAAAACAGCAGTGGCAAAGCCAGCATGGGATCTAGAGTATAGAGGTAAGATATAATGCTTGGCAAATGTATGCACGGAGGTCCAAGTAGCAGCCTCTATAATGTCCTTGGTAGCCACTCCTCGTAAGAAAGCTGTGGTAGTGGCTGTGGCCCTTGTGGAGTGAGGCCTGATGTTTTCTGGAGTTTTCTTTCCATGGTAGGAGTAACAAAATCTAATGCAATTTCCTATCCATTTGGAGATTGTCTGTTTAGAAATTGGTTTTCCTTCTTTTCCTGTTGCATAAGCTACCAGAAGCTGGTCAGTTCTTCTATTGTTTTTGTCCTGTCCAGGTAGTAGCGTAATTGCCTGTGTACATCCAAGGTATGTAAAAGCTTTTCTCCCCTGTTCTGTGGATTGGGGAAGAATGTAGGAAGGTGGATAGCCTGATTTAAAGAGACTCTGGATACCACCTTAGGCATAAATGTAGGATTTGTTCTCATGGACACTCTATCTTGATGGAAGATCAGGAAGGGTTGTACTGCCATTAATGCTTGTAGTTCAGAGACCCTTCTTGCTGAAGTTATTGCCAGCAGGAAGGCAGTTTTCCAGGATAAGTATTGCAAGTCTGCTGTAGCTGCTGGCTCGAAAGGAGGCAGAGTCAGTTTTTCTAGCACAAAGTTCAAGTCCCATGCTGGCAATGGAGGTTTCCTGGGAGGTTTTACATTTTTAATTCCCCTCAGAAACTGTCTGAGCAGAGGATGCGAGAAGACAGGAGGATCCAAGCTGTATTGTGCTGAAATAGCTGATGCATGTATCTTGATGGAGGAATAGGACAGGCCTGTGTGGTAGAGCTCAGCCAAGTACTCCAGGATGTTGGCTATGTTCACCAGTGTCACATCTTGTTCCTTTGCAGCGCTCCAGGTGAGATATCTTTTCCATTTTGCTGCATAATTCTTTCTTGTTGAAGGTCTACGAGCCTCCAGGATTATGTCCTTAACCCTTTGGGATAAATTTGTGCTAATCTCTGTCATGTAATGTTCCAGGCAGTTAGTTGCAGAGTTTTTAGGCTTGGATGCAGAATGTTGTAGTTGTTCTGTGTCAGCAGTAATGGGATCAGTGGTAGTTTCCATATTTGTTCCCTGGATATGCTCCTCAGTAGTGGGTACCAATGTTGTCTTGGCCAGTCTGGGGCTATCAGAATGATCCTCGGACATTCTTCTTTGATCTTGAGAAGCACTTTGTGCATCAAAGGAAGTGGTGGGAATGCGTATGCTGTCATGCTTTTCCAACTGAAGGATAGGGAGTCCACCTTCCAAGCAAGTGGATGGTAAGTCCTTGTGCAGAATTTCTTCAACTGGTGATTGTGTGGGGATGCAAACAAGTCTATTTGTGGCAATCCCCATTTTCTTGTGATGTCTTTGAAGATGTCCGGATGCAGCATCCATTCGTGGGCATCTGTTATAGTTCTGCTTAATATGTCTGCTAGAATGTTTTCCTTCCCTGGAACATAAATTGCCTGTAACTGAAGGTTGTAACCCAGAGCCACATCCCATAGGTCTAGTGCCAGCCGGCATAGGGGGTATGAGTGTGTGCCTCCCTGTTTGTTGATGTACCACATAACTGTGGTGTTGTCTGTCCTTATCAACAGCTGGCCTTCGTGGAGAAGAGGTCTGAATGCCTGGATTGCCAATTTTACTGCCATCATTTCTTTTAGATTTATGTGCAGATGCAGTTGGTCTTGAGTCCATAGGCCTTGAATGCACTTGTCCATCATGTGTGCCCCCAACCGAGGTCTGAGGCATCTGTCGTGATAGTTTGTCTTGGATGACTTTTGCTGAAGGGCAGTCCTGTGTTTGATTGACAGGCCTGTGCCCACCATAAGAACTCCTGTTTCAGGCATGGGATCATTGGTATTTTGGTTTCCAGGCTGTGCTTGTGCTGAGACCACAAATTCTTTAGGTACCACTGTAGCTTTCTCATATGAAGCCTGGCATGAGGGACCAGAATTATGCAGGATGCCATGTAGCCTAGAGCTTGTAACACTTTTCTTGCAGTTAGATGGCTCTGCTTTGTTAATGCCAAAAAGTAGAGAGGAAGTTGTTCTTTCTTTTCTGCAGTTAGAAATGCCATTTGTTTTGATGTGTCCAGTTCTGCACCCAGAAAGGTTATTATTTGGGATGGAATCAGCCTTGACTTTTTTGAATTGACTGTGTATCCCAGGGCTTGAAGCAGGTATATGACTCTTTGTAAGTCTTCTGTTAATTTGTTTTTGTTGTCCGCTTGTATCAGGCAGTCGTCCAGGTAGGGATAGATTTGAATCCCCTGAAGTCTGCAATGAGCGATTACTGATGCCAGGCATTTCGTGAACACTCTGGGCACAGTAGATAAGCCAAAGGGCAATGCTGAGAATTGATAATGCTCTGATCCTGCAAGAAATCTGAGGTATCTTCTGCAAATTGGTCTTATGGGGACGTGCAGGTATGCCTCCTTGAGATCTAGAGTTACCAGCCAAGACTCCTTGCCCAGCATGGGAAGAAGCTGCTGTAGAGTCAGCATTTTGAATTTTGGAACAATGAGGAATGTGTTTAGAGCGGACAGATCTAGGATAGGCCTCCATTTGTTTTCTTTTCTTGGTACCAAGAAGAGCCTGGAGTAAAATCCCTTCCCTTGCTCCATAGATGGTACCTTTTCCACAGCTCTCATTCTTAATAATTGAGATATTTGTTTTAGAGCTTCTGCCCTTTGAGTAGGTGGTAGGTTTGGCATTCCTCTCTTTCCTGGTAGAGTATGTAAATGGAACCTGTAACCTTGGTCTATAGTTTGCAAAATCCATTTTTCTCTTGTAATGCAGTGCCAGTTTCTTGAAAATAAGGTTAGCTTTCCGCCTAAGGGTGCTTCTAGTTGTTCCCTGGTAGGCGGTGTCACCGCCAAGTCACTGGTTTGGTTTCTGCCTCTAGAGCACCTATTCCTGCCTCTTTGTGCCTTAGAGGACTCCGGAAAGGACCAATTCTTGGAGGGCCAATTTCTGCTAAACCTTGGAGGTTGAACTTGTAAGAAATCTTTTATGGTTTGCACAGATTTTGCTTTCTCTTCCATCTTTTTGAGAACCTGTTGTGCGGGGGCACCAAATAAATTGACCTTGTCCATAGGTGCATCCAGAAGCTTAGATTTGATATGGTCTGGTAATGCCTGTTCTTTCAACCATGCATGCCTCCTGATAACAGTGCCCGTCATGGCTGATCTAAAGGAAGCCTCCAGTGCATCATAGCCACATTTTAAAGAATGGTTACTAACCTGCTGAATGTTATGTAACATTTCTTGAACATACTTTTTATCTAAAGATTCTTCAGAGGACAGCTTTTTAGTCAACTGGTCAAGCATAAACTCTTGATATTGAATCATATGGAATTGGCAATTCAAAGCTCTAGCTGACAAAGTAGCAGAGGTGTAAACTTTTTTACCCCATCTCTCTAAGGACCTGGAATCCCTTTCAGAGGGGAGGGGGTTTTTAGAAGAAGTAGCTGCTACAGCTTTAGGGCCCTGGGAGATAGTCTCTGGATCTGCAAAAGGGGCCTTATATAAGTGGTGATGAGTGTCCGGGACCCTGTAGTACCTATCTGGTTTAGCAGGAGCCAGAGGTAAAGTATCAGGAGAAGTGCAAGCATCATTAAATGCATCATCAACAACAGATAGAACTGGAGGAATAGCTAAAGGCCTATGCTGTGGTAAGTGTAGAAAGGTCCTAAGCCTTTTTCTTGAGTCTGAGAAATCTTGGCCCTGCCACTGGAATTGTTCCCTCATAGCATGCAAGGTTTCCCCAAAGGAAAATTCCTCAGGAGGAGAGGCTGAAGGGATGGACTCCTCAGCATTGGAATCTTCGTAAGGAGAATAAGAAGCCTCAGGAGGATCAGAATGTTCTGAATCATTGGAAGAATCATCTGTGGCTACTGGCTCAGGGGGCTCTGCTCTAGGCCTCTTTTCTGGAGGAGGGAGAGAGGCCCTGTCTGGATGAGGCTGGGATCCACGGATTAAAGTGATGAGATCCTGTGCCAAAGAAAGCATATGGGAGCTGGTGCTGGGCCTGTGAGAGGGGGGCTTGGCAGGCACTGGCTTGGAAGTTTTGGCTGCTTTAGCCCTGGCAAAGGCCTTAATAGACATAGCTGGAGGAGACCTAGCAGCTCCACGTGCAGGAGTAGAAATATCTAGTGGGATGGTGTCTGATAAATCCTGTGAAATCACAACAGAAGGCTGGATTTCAGAAGCCGTTTCTACCAGAATGGAAGAGGCCTCGGTAGAAGGCAAGTTGTCGGCTGAAGAAAGAACCGCTTGCTCGGTTTCGGCCGAAACCGAGACACTCGAGGATTGCTTGGCCGTGGTTTCAGCCGAAACCGCGGACCGCGAGTGTCGGTCCTTTTCTTTGCGTTTTTTAGTTATTTGCGTAGTCGGAGGATCCGACGGCATAATGTAGGCAAAATCGGAGCCGAAAATCTGTTCAGCAAAGTCCGAGCGACGTCTCAGCGTCCGCCGGCTAAAAGAAGCACAGGCTAGACAAGCTGCTACGTCGTGGTCTGGGCCTAAGCAATGTATACAATAGGAGTGGAAATCTTTATGAGGTATTTGTTTCCCACAAGATAAACAGTTATTAACTTTCTCTGACATCGGCTGAGGCAAGAAAGAGTCCCCAACGGGGTACTTAGCTTTATAGAAGTCTTCGAAGTAGTATTCGGTAGAAGTAATCTCTGGATCTGACTGACCGGCACTTGCGAACAGCTTCTGCTTCGGGCGCCACGCGGCAAGAAAGACTGAGGAAAATGGCGTCGGCTGATGCCTTTATACCCGAAAACTGCCGCAATGACGTTGGGTGAAGTGCGACACCAGCCGAAGCCGGACCCAGACTTTGGAATCCGGCCGACCGAAGGGCTGCCTGACGACAGGACAACCCATTTGTAAGGACTGCAGATGCATCCTTGAAGGACATCATCAAACTCAGATGTTCGAAGTTTCAAGTATTCGAATGTTAAAAAATAAAAAAAATTAAATACCTAAAGCCCACCTAACTGTTACTTTATTCTTAGTTTATTTTATTATTATTATTTTTTTTTACACTTATCAAAGTCCTGAAACTTTGAACTTAAGAGTTCGACCTTATGGTGTTCGAAGTTTCAGAATTTCGATAACGTAATAGGAACCCGACTGATTGCATGATTGATTCCAAACACTTGACCCTACTCAGTTTGGATTTGTCAAAGGGAGAGCAGGCCTGTTAAACCTGGTGAAATTCTTTGAGACAATCACCAAAGCCTTGGATGAGGAGATCTGGGCATACAGCCTACCTAGACTTAGCCAAGGCTTTTAACGCTATCCCCCACTCAGGCATGATCGGCAAACTTACCCAGCTAGGTATCAACCCTTATATCATTCGACAGGTCACTAACTGGCTCGCTGATAGAACCCATATAGTCAAAATAGGGGAATCCACCTCCAACAGCAGATCTGTAACCAGTGGTGTTCCACAGGGATCATTTCTGGAACCTCTACTGTTTGGAATCTATTTCTCCAAAGTACAAGCAAAAACTAAAGGTTTGTGGCTGACAAAGTTTGCTGATGACTGGAAACTGGGAGTGGTCATAGAATCTACAAATGATGTCAGCATCCTACAAGAGGGTCTTACACAAAAAAATGATTGGTGCCAAATTCATGGCCTTAAACTCAATGCAAAAAAAGTATTATCATCCCTTTCAGTAAGAATGATGTTCCTGCCAACTACCACATCAATAACAACACCCTAAGTATGCACTCAGTGGTGAGATACTTAGGCACACAGGTTGACAGCAATCTTACCTTTGATCACCATGTCTCTACAGTGATAAGAAGGGCATTCTGCATCGCTCATCTCATAAGCAAGGGCATTGCCTCCAGGAAAAAAAGAAGTTATAGCCTCCCTGTACTCTTATCTCATAAAGCCAATAATTGAGTACAATGCCCCTTTTGGTAGGTACCTTTTCAAGCACATACAGCAACTAGAGAAACCACAAAGGTTCCTCACAAGGAAAATTCAAGGTATTCAGCATCTGTCTTATGTGGATTGTCTGAAATCACTGTCACTTTATTCTGTTGCATACAGAGTACTCAGAAGCAATCTCTGCCTTGCATATAAGACAGTCTCCAACCCTACTTTATTGGAAATGCTTCATATCCTCAAGTCAAATGATACACATATTATTATTACTCACCTTAACCTGGTATGTGACATTAATAGAACCTGCTGGAGGGACAGATTTGTCTCCCAGAGGTTACCACACCTTTGGAACAGATTCCAACTTCATGAACACCTCATTAGCTCTCTTCAAACAGAGTCTGGACAATTGGATGGGTAGCCATAAATTCACCTTGAGGGTTCCACCTGTGTCCCTCTTGAAGACAAGCATTAGGTGCTGATCATGGAAATAAGGGTAGAACTTGGCTTGGCTTGTAAGGTCCCTAGGGCCATTAGCTTAGTAATTTCTTATGATCCTGTGATCCTATGGAACATTGAAAAAACTTTCTGGTAACAAGTTGATCTGGGTTGCAAAGACAGACAAAGTAGCAGGACAATTATTACAGAAAGTATTGACTACGCGAGTAAGCTTATGTTCATAGGTGTGTATTAGGCTAATGGCCCTGGGGCCTTTACAAGCCTAGCCCATAAGTGCCCTGGCATTGTGCTGCCCGTCGTTAGTTCCCAGTGCCTCTATCAAGTAGAGCCACTGGAGTGATCCCTGTGGTGAACTTTCTATTTCGCATTCACTCAAGATTTCTCTTGAAGAGGGGTAGTGAGATGCTCTGACTGACATGTATGGGAAGTCTATTCCAGAGCATGGGCTGTCTGGGTTATGAACCTGTCCTTCCAGCATGTTCGGTTGATTGTGGTAATGAGGTTGAGGTCTCTGGAGTGTGTGGTATGAAGGGATTGTGCTTTCTTTAGATGTAGCATTTATAACAGAACTTAGTAGATGTAGCATTTATAACAGAACTTTACAACAAAAGGAAGAAACTGTTACAGAAAAGAGGAAAATCCCAGGATGCAAAAAACTCCCTTACCAGCCTCAGTAAGAAGCTGAGATCCTTCATAAAATTCTCCAAAGCTAGTTACGAAAATAAAAATTGCCAAAGATTCCAAAGACAACCACAAGGTATTTTATAACTATGTCAAGAATCTAAATGGCAATGCTCAGATCTGCTCGGAGCTACAACAGAATGGCATTAAATATACTGATTCCAAGGATATTGCCAATATCCTGTCAGATCGATTCAGTGCCAACTTCACCCCCCTCTCACCCCCTAAATGGCCCATCTCAATACTGGAAGATTGCCAAATTCTGGTAATAATGGTCACACAGGTAAAAAACGCACTCTCCAAAGCTAAGAATACAGCATCCATGGGACCAGATGGCATCCCAGGCTGTGTACTGCATGAACTGCAAAATGAACTGGCACCTCACCTAAGTGTCATGTTTAATCATACCCTCACCTCAGGCTTCATGCCCACTGAGTGGTGCACAGCTACAGTTATCCCACTCCACAAGTGGGGATCCACCTCGGATCCCAAGAACTACCGCCCCATCAGTCTGATGAGCCTGATCTGCAAGGCCATGGAACGTATTATCATGGAAATTATAAACAGACATTGGTAACCTTAAAACACTTGACCACACCCAGCTTGGGTTCGTGAAGGCCCGATCTTGTCTCCTGAATCTGATTGACTTCTTCGAATCAGTCTCCAGAGCTGTGGACGAGGGTAAGGCAGTCCATACAGCCTATCTGGACCTCGCCAAGGCCTTTGACACCACCCCCCACTCTGGAATCATAGATAAACTTACTAAACTGGGCATTAATCCCTACATCACTCGATGGGTTGCCAACTGGCTTACTGACAAAACCCACACTGTAAAAGTAGCCGACTCCAAATCCAGCTCCAGACAAGTGACAAGTGGAGTACCTCAGGGTTCAGTCCTGGGACCTCTCTTGTTTAGCATCAACTTCAATGAAGTACAGGCCAACACTAAGGGACGCTGGCTAACAAAGATTGCAGATGACTGCAAACTGGGAGCCATTATTGAATCCCCAAATGATATGTATACTCTACAAAAGGGCCTTACAGAAATAGATGCTTGGTGCCAGAGCCATGGGCTCAAGCTCAATGCCAAGAAATGTATAGTTATCCCCTTTGGGAAAAAACATGTACCCATGAATTACCATATAGGTGGCAGTACACTAAACACCGAAAGTGTGTTAAGAGACTTAGGGACATAGGTGGACAGTGGTCTCACCTTCAATAACCATATCGCCACAGCAGTCAGGAAATCCTTCTATGTGGCACACCTCATCACTAAGGGCTTTTCATCCAGAAAAAAAAAAAGAGGTCATTGTCCCACTGTACTCATCCTTCATTAGACCCATTATAGAATACAATGCCCCATTTGGTATGTACCTCTCAAGACATCTGCAACAACTGGAAAGGCCGCAGATGTACCTCACTAAAATAATCACAGGTCTAAAGCAGATGCACTATGCTGACCGCATTAAAAAACTCCAGCGATACTCTGTCGCATATCGTCTACTCCGAGGCGATCTCTACTTAACATACAAGGCCATGTCAAACCCAGAGCTGTTGGACATGCTACACTTTAAGAAATCCCAATCCCTCAGAGCCACATGCTCCAGGGATCTAAACCTTGTCATCACAATAAACAAAACATGCTGGAGGGATAGGTTCCTGACCCAGAGACTCCCCAGACTCTGGAATAGACTGCCCATACATGTCAAGCAGAACGCCTCTTTAGCCCTCTTCAAAAGGAACCTTGATGATTGGATGGGAGAAAGGAAATTCACCCCGGGGATCATGTCAGTCACCCTGCTAGACAGGGGTCCAGGGAAGTAAATAGTGTGGGAAGAAATAGCCAGGGAATTGTTATGGCTAGGCTTGTATAGGCCCTAGGGCTGATAGCCTAGTACCAACCTATGGCTTTGTAAGTCAAGCAGAGATCGCCTTTTAGTCGATGATATGAGACAGAATAGCTGGAGTTTTTTTGTCCATGTAGGATATGTGTTTAAGGCCTAGAATCCTCTTTGGGAGGTACTTATGTGGCCTCTCCAGCTGTTGCAAGTGTCTAGTGAGGTACATGTCAAATGGGGTATTATACTCTATGATTGGTCTAATGAGGGAAGAGTAGAGAGAAATGATTACCTCTTCCTGGATGCAAAATCCTTGGTAATGAGATGTGCCACATAGGACTTTGACCACAGTGGCAATGTGGTGGTCGAAGGAGAGGTTGCTGTCAACCTGTGTCCCCAGATCTCTTATAACACCTTCAGTGTTCAGTGGGCTCCCATCAATGTGGTAATTAGTGGGAACTGAGTTTTTCCCAAAGGGGATGATGACACATTGTTTGGCATTAAGCTTAAGGCCATGGTTTTGACACCAGTCATTGGTCTCAGTGAGGCCTTTCTGTAAGATGTTCTACACCACTTGGGGAGTTAATAATGGCTTCTATCTTGCAGTCATCTGTGAATTTGGTCAGCCAGTGTCCCTCCGTGTTGGCCTGTACTTCTGAAACTTAGATGCCAAACAGGAGAGCACCCAGGACCGATCCCTGGTGGACTCACTCGTGACTGGTCGGCAGTCTGACTTGGAGTCTGCTACTTTCACACTGTGTGTTCTATCTGAGAGCTAGTTTGCAACCCACCTAATGATATAGGTGTTGATGCCTAGTTTGGTGAGTTTATCATTAATTCCTGAGTGAGGAATGGTAGCAAAGGCCTTGGCCAGATCGAGGTAGGCTGTATGAACTGCCTTACCTTCACCCACCGCTCTGGTGACTGACTCAAAGAAGTCAACCAGGTTGAGCAGACATGATCTATATTTCACAAAACAAAACTGCATGGGATCTAGAATTTGGAGATTCCCTATATCCTTGTTAGTTAGGTCCATGATGATGTGCTCCACAGCCTTACATATCAGACTCATCAGGCTAATGGGGTGATAATTTCTAGAGTCTGTAGTTGCTCCTCCATTATGGAGAGGGATGACTGTAGCAGTGTGCCATTTGGTAGGGACAAAGCTTGAGGTGAGGCTGTGAGTGAATAGAGCACACATGTGGTGCCAGTTCACTTTGTAATTTATGTAGAACACAGCCAGGGATATTGTTGGGTCCCATGGAAGCTGTATTCTTGGCCTTAGACAATGCAGTTTTAACCTATGCTGCAGTAATGCAGGGTGCCTGGCATTCTGCCGGTATTGACACTGGTCCTTTAGGAGAGGTGAGATGGGTAAAGCTGGCACCAAATCTGTCAGCCAGTATGTTGGCAATATCTGTTGACTCAGTATAGGAGGCACGATTGTGCAGTAACTCAGAGCAAATCTGGGTAATTGCCATGGAGATTCTTGATATAACTAAAGGCGGCTTTGGGGTTGTTTTTAATGTCTTCCGTAATTGTCTTGGGACTTCACCTTTTTCTTCAACAGTTTCTTCCTTCTGTTGTAGAGTTTATTAATGGTAGGGGACCACCAAACTGGTCTCCTTTTTTTGGAGGAGAGTGTTTTGGTTCTGTTGGGTATGGCTAGTTCCATGAATTTATGTACATGTTCGTAGAGGTCATTGGTGTATGATTTGGCAGTCATGCATCTATTTTGCATTGGCATAGATGCCGTGAAGTCAGCCACCTCTGTTTTTAGGAGTCCAAAGTCAGCTTTGGAGACGTTTTTCATGGTGGCTACCTTTGTGGGGGATGTGGGTAAGATGTGGATTTCCATGGTGATTAATTTGTGGTCTGATCTAACAAGGAAGGAATTGACTATTGGTGTAGAGCAACTACTGCCCATGTTAGTAATAACCAGGTCAAGGATGTTTCTTCCTCTAGTGGGGGTAAGAATGAGCTGGTCCTGGGCATTGGAATTGATGAATTCCAGGAAGTGTTAGGCCAGTGCATTGGTCCTTGAGTAGTTTTCCCAGTTGATGGAGGAGTAGTTGAAATCTCCTAGTATGAGAGTGTTGGGTTGGACTTTGATAGATAGGGTGCTTAGGAACATGGAGTTAGAGTCTAGGGACATAGTTGGGGATCTGTAACAGGCTATGACCTGGATCACAGTCTTACCCAACGTTAGTTGTACCTGAAATACCTCAGATGCATTAGTTACTAGTTTGGAGGTGTGCGTATCCTTTATGAATATGGAGACACCACTGCCTTTGTAGCTTCAGTCCATGTTTCTGGGCCAAAAGGTGTGGAATGAGTTATAGCCTGGTAGCACAGGGGGTGCTTTCTGCTGCTTTAAACCAGGCCTCCACTACAGCACAAATGTCGATGCTCTCCATTTTGAGGAGTGCTTCGAGAGAGTGCATCTTGAGATATAGACTTCTAGCATTGAGCAGCATGACCCTCAAGATTACATTTATTTATAGCTGTTACAGTGGTAATTTGGTCTTTGTAACATCACCTAAAAAAGGCACTATAGGAGTGGCAAGAGCCTTAGCCAGTACCGGGAAACCCAGGGGTGACAGATGCAGGCCATCTCTAGCAAAGCATCAAGGTCTGTCAAACAGGTCATCCCAAGCAGACAGAAACTGGATCCCCTTAGAATGACACCAGAAACTTAGCCAATTGTTGAAGACAATCATTTTTTGTTTGTACTATGGTATCATTCTAGGTGATGGTAGGATATGGCTCAGGGCTAGTGTCATACCTGCCTGGGCCACATAATCTGAGAGATCTACCATGTCTCTTTTTATGTAGTCCAGAGGAGGTGCATCTCAGGTCATTCACACCCACATGGACAATGACAGAGTCATACTTGTACTTGTTGTGGAGTTACCTGAGTGTGTGTATGTGTCGGATTCTGGCACCTGATAGACAGCTGACTGTTACCTTCTCCTTATTCATCCTAGTGAGTGGGACATCTGTGTGCCTCATTATTATTGAGTCCTCTATGATTAGTGTATTGGGCAAGGTGTTTAGCCTTAGGGACTTAGGTTGAGGGGCACACTGTGGAGGTGAGCTATGTGTCTTGTGGTTTATGCTGTGTTGTGGTGGTAGAGTGTGTTTGTCTTGGAGGTCTCTGCTGTTTGGGTAAATTTCTATTGAGTGCCTCCACAAAGGTGGGTGTGTGGTTTGTGTTTTTATGTGAGGGCTGTGATGGTGGGTGTTCTGGAGGGCTATGTTTTTCATGTGGTGTGATGCAGGTGTTGACATTCTCCTCTTGACCAGCTAGACCGGTCTTGGCTGGAAAATGCATAGCTTCCAATTTGGTGATATAAGTGCATCTCTCACAAGTCTGAGTGTTGGGAGGTAAGAGGAGAGGGTTAGTTGTGTACATGAGGCAGTTGCTACACTGCCTCAGAATGCCCAAGTGCACCAGGTTAATAGGAGAAAGCACAGGGAACTGCCCTTTAATCATGCCAGTAGGGGTGGTCATAACTACTAAGTACTGGATCTGTTTCTGTGAAGAATGACTAGTGCTGATGACTCTTAAAATTACTGTACGATGATACAAAGTGCAAACAAGTATTCAGGAATGAAAGTAACATTGCATATTTAACAAAAAAGCAGCTGTTAAATGTTTATATGATAGCTAGTACTGAAGAGCAACTATATATATATTTTTTTGAAGGCAAATTTTTCAGACAAGTGAAAGTGGCAGTCATGGGAGCTTTCTGTGCCCCCATGTTTGCCAATATTGATATGTTGAAGTGAGAACATGACTGTTTGTTTAACTCAAAATTTGTGAACAGTTGGCCTGGATGTTTCAGATTCTTAGATGGTATTTGTATTTTGGGAAGAGATTTATAGGTCTGAGCCAGCAAATTTATGTCTTTATTAATAATTACAGATTTTTTGCAGTTCACACACTAACATACTCAGGAAGAGGTCAGCTTCCTTGATGTTACACTAATTAAATACCAAACAGGGTTTTCCTTCAGAATGTATAGGAAACCAACTATTTCTAATGCTTATATGCACTACAGTAGTTGTCATCCAATAAGACAGAAGAACGACTTGGTAAAAGGGCAGCTAGTATGTCTAAACAGAATGATATCTGATGATGCCACATTTAAAATAGAGAAAGGAGTCCTGTAATAAATGGTTCTACAAAGGCATCACCTCACCAATTTAGTTAAAAAAAAATCAGTAAGGAGGTAGAAATGGGGTGAAGTGACAAGTTTAAACCTCTGTTGTAGACACGTGAGCCAGAAACATTAGATGGTGAGGTTGGCAATGAAGTGACAAACCAGATCTTGAAAGAGTAAGGATACTTCAATTTAATAACAGTTTAGTAGCCCTAAAAACATCATAAAAAATGTTTTATTTTTAAGCCAGACCCTACAATGTTAAAATATTGGGAAAATGGTATTTTGTAAACAAAAGGGGTAAAAATACAAAAAATATACTAAAAAAGTATGCCACTGGTAATTTTGATATCAGCTCTTGAATTTAATATATTGACTATATTCTTTTAGAGGTAGCAGGAATATTTATAGATGATTCGATGTATTATGAAATTAATTTGCAAACAGTTCAAGGACATATTGTGAAAGGTATTTAAGATAAACCTGTTTTTCTCTGCTGATCAGATTCTTGTAACTTGATTGACTACAATACAATTGAATGATGGAATCTTTATGTATTCAAATGTGTGGTGGGCTTTTAACTGTAGTTCTGAAGAAGTCCAATTATTTTAGGATGAAATTGCTAAACTAAATTTTTACTAAAGTTAAATTCAATTTAACAATAGTTGCCTCAAGCATTTCTTCATTCACATTCCTGACATGCTGTTGGTATGAGTTTATAAGTTATTAATGTCCAGGGCATTTTGCTACCATATGATTTTGATGGTAACTATGGCAAAGCTTACCAAACATTATATAATATATAGTCCTTGGCCTAATAGAATGAGGGACACAATTTGAAAATCTGTACTGCATTTAATATAACCAAATTAAAGGGATAATATTAATTCTCAAAACGTATATTAAATGCTCATAGTAAATGGATGAGAATGCCACAATGAAGTCCAGAAAACTATATTGCTGTGTAAAGTTTCTAGATCTATTTTACTGGATAGACAGAGGTGTACTTTATTTAGTAAACTCATTATTCCACTAGATTACTTTTCCATATTCATAAGCCTTTTTTTGTTTTCTTTTAGAACTATTTTCCATCCAGTTATCTTTACGTGCCTATTTGGGAGAGTATGGGCCCAGTCTTTCTTCTGGAAGATTGCATTTTTTTGATTTAAGAAAGGAAAAGCCATTTTCTAAAAAGAGTCAGAGTACTTATTCTTTTTTAATAGAATGATTCTTAATCTTGATGTAAATAAAATATGGTACTTAATGCCACATTGTATGGACTTTTCCAGTGGTAAGAAAACCTACCTTTCTCCATTACTTTCAATGAACAATCATTATTAAATCTGATGACAAAGCTACCAGTTTTCAAGGGAAGAATTTGTTTATTCAGTTCTAATAAAAAATTCTTTAGCCAGATTCAACATAAATTTAACAATTACAGACCTGGGAGGGACTCCTTCCTTAGCTGGATGTTTTCTGAGAGGTCTATGGGCTCTCTACATCCAGTTTGACAAGGTTTAACACTTATGGAATCCAGTAAGTGAGGAAATTAACCATGTTTTCTTATTCTGTTTTCCTTTTCCAAACCATCCACCTTAACCAGTAAGTAGCCAGGTATTATGTTTTAGCAAAAATGTTGTGTGATCTTCTTGCTTACCTAGCCTTCTGTTGATGCCATTTAAACTTGTTTCTGTACTGTATGATCATTTTGTTGCTGGATTATAGTTTTTAGAAATTCAAACTGTCTGTTGGCATTCTTTTGTAAATAGTCTACCTTGTTGTCCATATTCTCTATTTTTAAGAAAAATTCTTGTATGGATAACAATATCTTCTGGAAAATTATCTTTGTAGAAATGGTGTCTTGCCCAGTAGTTTTGGAAACTAACATCCTTTGAGTGATCTTTTGTAATATCTCCTGACAATTTTTGAGTTATTAATTTTGACTAGGTATAATCTAACAATTTGTTCCTGGGACAAAATGCACATGTTCCTTTGCTCCTAGCACTGACTGGATTACATTTTAGAGTAAATGCCTGTCAAAACATTGTAATGCTACAAAGCTACTAAAATCTATTGTATTCAAGCCACTATCTTGGCCACGCCTTAAGAGATATTAAGTGTTGTTCACATACTAGTTATTCATATAGTCATACTTTACATACATCTGTTAAGAACTCAGAAGCCCAGAAACAGACAGAATTCCATAGCCTCATATGAAGGCTCACAATGGGATGAGCATTTTATGTATACCCTTAGTAGCTAAGTTGTTTACAAAGCATTGCAAACTTATTATTTACTTTTATTACCATGAGTTCTAAAATCCAGTTTTAAGAACTAGACTCTAATGAATGCAACCATTATAATAACAGGCCTCCAATGAAATGTTTGGACATTACATTTGTTAGTATAACATACTGTGTAACGTAAAATGAAATTCAGCATCAACATGTTTATGTACAGCACCACCACTCTATGTTTGAAATGTGATAAATGGGATCCCAAAGTTTTACCCCTTCTAAAAGAAAACTGACATCTGTTACCTAAACAAGCTCAAAGTTCATGATTAGCCAATAAAATGTTCCAATGTGTATCAATAACATTCCTAACAATATTACTGTTACGCCCATATGTAGTCACAAACCTGACTGTGTCCCTGATTTGGGTAGTAGCAGTATGTTGATACTCCAACAATGAATCCCTGTCCTGACCACTGGCCCAATTACTAGCCAATGAAATATCAATATTCCGATATCCCCCATTTCTAAACCTCTGACACAGATCCACTTTGGACAACTCAAAATTCTCCACCGAAGAGCTAATTGTCTTAATGCGTAGAAACAGGGATTTAGGAATATTACGGATGATGTGTTGGGGATGCAGACTGGAGGCATGGAGTAAACTGTTATACTGAGGATATTTACAAAATGCTTTAGTACCCAGAGTATTATCCGCATTACGATATACAGTAACATCCAAAAAAATTAATGACATCCTTATGAGTGGTGGCAGTAAACTCAATGCCCCACTTATTTTCATTAAGATATTGTAAAAACTCAGCATCAGCCCTCCACACCATCCAACAATCATCCAGATATCTGCGCCATATATCTATTTCATCCAGATATAAATTATGTGAAGAATCATAAATGAGTTGCTCTTCCAAAAAGGCCATAAATAGATCTGCACAAATAGGTGCAAATGATGCACCTATGGCCGTCCATTGTAGTTGCCAGTAACACTCACCCTGAAAATAAAAAACATTTTTGGATAGTACATGCTCTGCCATACATAAAAGTTGTTGTATCTTTCGGCTTTTCCCGGTTAGGGGTTGCCACAGCAGAACTCCAGTCAGCTAATGATTGGCAGTAGATTTTTACGTATTGAGTTGCCAGCCCTGACGCACAACCTTCAACGAAGGTACACCCATTCACGCATATCTCCACACAGAAGACACTTTAGCTGAGAATCGAACAGGACAACGTCTTACTGTGAGGTGACAACGCTACCGCAGCACCACAACATATTGAAACCAACTGGATATAAACTGGTATGTTCCAACCAAAAATGCAATGCTTGAAGACCTGCCCAATGAGGAATATTTGTATAAAGGGCCTTCACATCAAGTGTGCACAACAACCATCCAGGTTCCAACTGTGTATCAGAGATGATTTTGAGAAACTGTGTAGTATCTTGTATTTTGGCCCTGACTACAGAAAGCAAAGGTTTAAGATATTTTGTCAAAAATGCTGACAAAGGTTCTGTTAAAGAGCCAATCCCTGACACAACTGGTCTACCTAGAGGTTGGGTGAGAGTTTTATGAATCTTGGGCAAAAGGTGCAGAATTTGTTTTTGTGAATCCACCACCGTAAGATGTTTCCTAATTGTGTCAGTAATGATACCTTCTTCAACTGCCTGGCCTAAGAAGGTATCAATCTCCTTTTTGAAATTCAGTGTAGGGTCCAGGGGCATAGACATGTAATGTTTGGGGTTGGACAGCTGTCTCTTACCCTCATTCAGATAATAATCCATGTTCGTTACTTCCCCTGCTTTATCTGCAGATGCAATGACAATATCAAGGTTATTTTTAAGTTCATCCAAAGCCATAATTTCCTGACCGGAAAGATTGAGCTAGAACAGATGAATGCAGAGTTGGAAAATGAAAATCCCGAAGAACAGCTTGTAGAAAAATGGAGGCATATTTATTCATAGGGGGTTGAAAGTTGGACTTGAGGAATCTGAATTCATCTGATCTTTGAGAATCAGTATCTGAAAAAAACAGTTTAAGATTAAGTCTGCGACAAAAGTCGTATAGATCAGTAACCATGCTATACTCATCAACAAAAAATCCAGGGACAAAGTTCAGGCCTTTATTTAAGAGTTTCAGTTGCTCAGGAGTTAAAATCACATCAGAAATATTTAACACATTTTGACATGTATGATCTACTGCTTCATGAGGGTCTGTAATAATCCCTCTACTGGCGTAATGTTGTTTCCTATTCCTGTGTTTGCAGCCCCCCCCCCCGCGCCGCCTATGCCCCATCTAAAGGGTGTTGTGTGTTACTTTTTTTAGGAATAGGGGATTCCTGGGTATTGGCATTGTCTGTGTCAGTAAGGGAAGATTCATCCCCTGATGTACTAGTATAGTGTAAATCAGTTTTCTTTAATACAAACCTAGGTCTTTTCTTGTTATTATGGACCCCGGTAGGTCTGCTGGTCTCGGAAGACTTGACAGATTTCGTTACTTCAAAGGGTCGCCCCTTTGATAGTCAGTAACATCCCTATTGAATTTCCTTATTTTCCCCTCTGTCTGTTTTTCAAATATTGTCAGTTTTTGAAGAGTTTGCTCAAACAAATTGCATATTGAGAATTGCCCTCATATTTTTTGCACTCATTACAGAGAGTTTTGACCTCAGCCACATTCAAATCTATCATTCTTTCATAATAAGAACATAATAGATGAACAAATGTCATGGAGGCTTGCTGGAGAGCTAGGTTCCAATCTCTGGTCAGAATCTCATCTGACCTACCAACCAATGGCTGGACCCGCACCCGAAGGCCTCTTGGAACCAATTCCCTATGTTAGTAGGCTCTGAACAACTTCAGATGCCAAATATTGGTTCAAAGTGTCTTCAAACCCTTACTCAGTTGGTTAAACATCATATTGCAGCCATCTTTCGAATCCAATTCGGATTCATTAGGGTTATTGCCTTGTTCATTAGTGATACCAAAAACCCTGATACCATCTCTTCCTGCACATAACCCTGTCAAAATACTCTCCAAATCCATAATGATGAACTTATCCCAGTTATGCAAAATAGAACAAACTGCCCCCAAGGACTGTATATATAACAAGGTCAGTTATATAAAATGGACAAGGACCCACAAGGAAAACCCAAGAGGGACTAATCACTAACAACTGAAAACCAGAACAGCAAGGTTTGCCCAGATCAGCACAGCCACCAAAATCCTTGTACATATAAATCAGTAAATGCACAACATGGAAAATTCCCACCTATCTAGGCAATGTTCATACAGAAGAAAGAGAATTATTATTCATAGATCATTAATATATCAAGAGAATATAATAGTTGAAAACATATTTGATTGAACCCAACAAAGATGTCAGAAGATATGTAATTTGAGCAAATCCTTAATTACTGACCTAGCCAGTAAAATTGCTCCACCCCATTTACATATGGTTCAATCCAATGGCAAATGAATAATATCCTGTGCACCTAGTCAACCTAAAGATGCAAAAGTCTAACAACCATACACCTATCCCTGTTATATGAAATATATAAGACAAGTGATTTTTCAAATATACAAAGATAGAACTATTCAAAAGTTCAGCAAAACTGTCAATCTCATTCCTGATGTTGAGACTAAAGGCCAGATGTTATTCCCCTTAAGCAAATAAGAAATATCAGTTATACATCAAATATAAATAACCCTGATAAGAAAAAATGTCAATAGGGCGACGCAAAACACCTATCCCCATTATATAAAGTATATAAAACAAGTAATGTTTCAAATATGCAAAGTTGACACTTTGAAAGTTCAATAACATAGTTCCAAAGCATAGACCTGAACAAAACTCAGTCTCATTCCTTATGTTCAAACCAAAGGCCAAATGTTCTTCCCCTGTTACAAATGAGAGATATCAGTTATACATCAAATATGAATTCGCCTAATAAGGAAAAATGTCGATAGGGCGATGCAAAATACTCAGTGAAAAACACTTATCACAAATAATATATAGTCTCAATAAAAGGAAACGCCAGTTCCTGGATTCTCGAATTGTAAAACTGCAGTCAACTCGAACATGGAAGCATCTAACCATCCAGCTGTCATCTTGCACAGTCATTCACTAATGAATCTCGTTCAATAACAAACCCGAACAGTGGCATTCGATTGCAAAAAATAATGCCAATCGTTTGAAATTCAATATATATAGCATGAGTTAAATAGTACCTGAAAATTGAATCCGCAAACCTTGGATTTTTTTTTCTTTTCCAGATAACTTTCACTGAGTCCCCTTCATAACGGACCCAAACCGTAATGATCAATTACAAAAAAGTCACTGCCAACAGTTCATATTCCAAAAGAACATAACCTGGATGCAACCATAACTGTATATGATGCAAAAAAACAATCCTCAAACTTTGGATATTCCCACAATAGTTAAATGAACCAATCTTTCAAACGATGACTCTCCTCGTACTTTACTAGGCCCTTTCGTTGTATACAACCAAAAAAGAAACAGGAAACCCAGTCCTGACTTTATATAAATTGATCCCTAAAATGCAGATATCCAAGGTCCGACTGACCCAAAATAGCATACACCGAAGAGGGAAAGAATCTTCCGTAACTGGAAACTACAATGCCTATACCAAGGCCAACAGCAAAGCAATCACCACAGGAAGATGAACAAAACGCTCTGCCAGTACGGCAATGCAGGGTTGAACCAACTAGTAATCCAAACACCAATGACCAGCATGTACGTATAAAAGGCAATAAGCCTTGTACATTTATAAATTAGTTTTATTCTTCAGACCGGTTTCTGCTCACCAGCCTTCTTCAGTGAATCATAAACACACAAAGAGCAACATGCTACATACTGAAATAGTCTTCCCCCAAAACGTGACATACATAGTTCAGCCTAATAATAAAAGGGCAAGAAACCTGCTAAATATAAAATAAATCCAAAATGCATGATATTACATATAGTTAGTAACACCCATATAAAACAACCTAATAAACCTAATAAAAACTACATATAAATATATCTGGTGTGACTTTATAAATGATCATTAAGTCCAGGGGGAAACAAACCCCCCAAATTGATAATCCAGTATTTTTCCTTTTTATTGAGTATAGTGTGCAAACCCTGTTGATTACTCTGATCCCCAATAATTCTATATATAATCATAAAATGAAATTCAGCATCAACATGTTTAACAGTATGGTGATGACGGTGTTAGGTGACCAATTGTTGGGTACCTTTCCATGCAGACATTGCAGTTCTTACCAATTTGTCAGTAAACTCAAACAATTTACTAGTAAATACCAGTAGGGTTTAGGATTAAAATTTTTTTGGCAACTGTAGTACCAGTTGGATTGTTTATCTAGCTACATGTAAATGTTCGGCATTTTATGTCGACCAGACCTCCAGAACATTGAGGATATGCATATCTGAACATAGAAGTGATATAAGGAATAGACGGGAAACCAATGCACTTTATCGCCATACTGTTAAACATGTTTATGCTGAATTTCATTTTATGATTATAGATAGAATTATTGGGGATCAGAGTAATCGACAGGGTTGGCACACTATTCTCAATAAAAAGGAAAAATACTGGATTATCAATTTGGTGGGTTTGTTTCCCCCTGGACTTAATGATCATTTATAAAGTCACAACATATATATATATATATATATATATATATATATATACTTTTTATTAGGTTTATTAGGTTGTTTTGTATGGGTGTTACTAACTGTATGTAGTATCATGCATTTTGGATTTATTTTATATTTAGCAGGTTTCTTGCCCTTTTATTATGGGCTGGACAATGTATGTCACGTTTTGGGGGGAGACTAAGTATGTAGCATGTTGCTCTTTGTGTGTTTATAATTCACTGAAGAAGGCTGGTGAGCCGAAACCGGTCTGAAGAATAAAACTAATTTATAAATGTACAAGACTTATTGCCTTTTATACTTACTTTGGTATAAAGCCTGTCTATTAACCTTCACAAGCAGCCAGATTGCAAAACACACCTTCTCAGCATACTGTCAGTATAAGTGGTCATGTAAACTGAGTGTAAGCCTTCTGGAATGGTACTCTATTTTTTAGATTACCAGAATTGTCTATGCTACTCACATTGACTGTCAAAACCATGGTCTATTAAAAGTTCCCTCCATCCAGAGTAAAAGAAAAGAGAAATACAAACTCTCTCTTTTGCCTCTTTTCTCTTTTATAAATATAGCTCTTCAGAAAAGGAATGAAAATTGCTGCTTCCATTCCGTAGTTATTCATGAAAAACTCTCACGACCTGTATCACCTAAGATGGATTTAATATGATATTGCAATATTAACTTATATGACATTTAAATGATGGTTTAATTATGCTTTGGTGATATCAATTTATATGACATTGCATTCTGGTGCTTGTCCCTTATTATTCACTACTTGAAAAATGATTGATTTTTAGGGGAATATTTGGCTGTCTACGTTCTGCCTGTTTGAGACCTACCAAACTCTTAATTGCCTGAAATGGCCATACAGTCTGCCTCCTTTTTTAATATAGCAACCTGCTTCTCCAGATTTCCTTCCAAAAACAAACAAAAAAATTATATATATATATATATATATATATATATATATATATATATATATATATATATATATATATATATATATAGATATATATATATATATATACACACACACACATATATATATATACACACATAAAATTATGTACAAGTAACATGGGCTGCAGGGAGTTTAGTTTTGGTCTAGAATAATTATTCTTTCTTAATTCACTCTTGAGCATTCAACGTTTGATGAGACACTTGTATATAAAACAAAGCTTTTGTCTATTAATGACATTATCCACCCTTCTTCTATGCCCCCTAAGCCTAAATAATTCATCAGTAGGCAAAGTATTCTACTTCACTCACAAACAACTTAGTCTTTCAGCTTTGCAGATAAAATAATTCCCAGCAGTGATTCCTTATACAGGCTAGTTTTAAACATTCCAAATAAAGAAAAGGTTTAAGTTATAAGGAAGCTTTTACCATTAAAATAGAAATCATTTGTTCTTTGGACTTCCCGAAAGAAAACAGATGCACAAAGTTTCCACTTTCAGTGATTTGAAACTACCTCAACCATTTCCTTTAGTCATCCCTAGCGTGCTTCTCTATCAAAGGTCATGTCTCTGCAGCTGCTGCTTGTATGTTTGAAAAGTTGAATTCTACTTAGTTAAACAAGATGATTCCATGGACATTGATAACCTTTCTCAACTACCTGCCCTGTCTCTAATTACTGTAACCTCAAGGAGCAGCATTTTAAAGTTACAAGCCCTCATGTGAAAGACGCATCATACAGTGTTTTTTAACAATACTGGATCACTGTAGAATAATCCCTCATTCATTCTGGAATCTGTCTCTCATATCCCTCTTATTTATTTCATTCATCTCCCAATCATTTATATAAGCAATAAAAAATGAAGGGGGAATCTTCTTATACATTGGATGCAATTAGACAATGAAGGAATTAGAGCAAGTGTACACACTCATTCAGG
Source organism: Protopterus annectens (assembly GCF_019279795.1). Taxonomy (NCBI): domain Eukaryota; kingdom Metazoa; phylum Chordata; order Ceratodontiformes; family Protopteridae; genus Protopterus; species Protopterus annectens. The sequence continues at coordinate 235,698,846 of NC_056738.1, forward strand.
AAATTAGATCAACCTTTTGTTTTTATCAACTAAGGGAAAAAGGGCCTACCTACAACAAATCTCTGTTACAGCAGTTGGTGTACTGTATTGTTTTTGCTGCAATAAGTACAATAGACTTCAGCAAGAGATTGTGGAAGATATCTTGCCACATGGACTACTATCCTTGTCCTCACCAAACACTATACGTTGGAAACACAGTCTGGAGTCTAGATAACATTACGTATATATGTACTTTGACCTCTTTTATATTTACTTGGAATTTTAATGCTTTATGCTCAGGTTGTGACTGAAAAGGTTCAACTGACCAGCTCACTTACCTGGTAAACAGAATGCCAAATAAATAAATAGGTTTTGATAAAGTTATGCTACAGATAATCCTTTAACTGTCCAATTTCCAGGGGAAAGTAAGCACTGTTTGGGAATCTACCCAAATGTTATGATTTACTGTCTTCCCTAAAGTAGATAGTACAGTTGTATAAGAGGCTTGTCATAACAGTAGATCATTGATGGGAGGTCACTGTAGCAGTAAAGTTGACCTTAATCCTTTGTCCAGGATGGGAGTTGCGTATATAGTTACTGCTCACATAGTCTTCATAATGTAGCAGTTTTCATAACTATATTATCCTGCATTCATTTAGTTTCATGACATGATATTTACAACATCACCAGTCATTTGTTTTCCATAAGTGCATTCCTCTTTAGGACTTTCATGCTAGAAGAACTAAAGAGGATGTGCGCTTATTTTGTACTTATAAGAGTATCTTAGGCTACTTTTGAATGTAGCTTTGCAAATGTTAAGCTGGAGACTTCCCATGCTTTGGAACAAGATCCCAATCTACATTAGGCAGAGCTCCTCGCTAACACTCTTCAAAAGAAACCTTAATGAGTGGATGGGAAACAGAAAGTTTACCCCGGGGATCACTTCAGTGGCTCTGCTAGAAAGAGGCAGAGGGAACTAATCTAAGGGGGCGGCGAAAGCCAACACATTCTGGTTAGGCTTATAAATGCCTTCGGGCAGATATCCTAGTACCTTCCTATGAACCTATGAACCTATAATAGTGTTCTCTTGCAGAAAAAAATGTAGATTAGAAAAAGATGGTGAAACCCAAAAGCTGTGATTTACTATCACAGTGACTGCACCTTGAAGATTTAGCACTACTAAATGAAAATTATCATTACAATAAACAAATAAATAAAATAAAAGATCCATTCAGCAGATACCTAAATTATACCATCTGGGGATCTAATTGGTATCAGAATGGCCACTGGGAATTGATTATCAACAAGCTTTCAGTAACTTTTGTATTAATGTAGAAGCCCTTCTGTCAGTTCTCTTGAAAATAATAAGTACATAAGCTATTAAAAATATAAGTATGATTTCAGACAAACAGTAATGTACTTATAAACAGAAGTGATAATTTATAAATGCTCTGTCAAAATGGTACAGAAAAACAGCAATATATATATCTATATCTATATATAAAATTTAGAATACATCTGCCTTTTTGCCTCACGCTTAGAGCTCAGTAAAAACTTTTAGAGAAAATTGTTCTACTATACTATGCTGAAAACAGCATTAAAATATGTCAAACCATTTTGAAGATATAATATTTCATACTCATGGGTCAAAATACCCACAGTCAGTGATGGATGCACAATATTTTTGAAAATAATCTGCAGTAAAAGGTTTAAGCCATATTTTTATGTGATACTATGCAAAACAATTTGCACTGCTGGAAGAAACTGCATACTGCTGGGTATTGCATTATAGTTCACAAATACAATCCTGTAATTCAAAACTACCCTGGGCAATGTAGAGAAGGTGTATTACCATGAAGGAATGGTACCACAGGTATCCTAAAGTACAAGCCACTAATATGCATGAGGATGAAGGCCACAGAGCCTTGAAGTTCGAAGAGTGATGGGACCCAAGCTTTTACACTGTGAAAGTGATACCTGATATAATTCTAGCACATTCCATGTGCAGCAGTCTCATTAGGTATGTACCTTGTAACATAACAGATTCAAAAGTACAGCTGGTTCAGAAAGGGCCTCTGAAGTACAGGTACATATATCACAGGGTGCATGCAAGGATAGTCACTTTTGAGCAGGTAAACCCACAATGCACATATGCCTCTTTTCACAGACAATGCAGGAATACATTCTAGTTAAGAGTCATGCTCATGGTGAGGCAACAGCCAAGAGGAGACTGAGGGAAAAGGCTTGCAAGGCAATAGTTCACCTGGTTATGCTGATTATTGTCCAGACAAGCCGAAGGTGACAGAGGAGGGTCACTAACTCTTGGTGGTAGAACAATGGATTTTACAGAGTTTATTATTTATTACTAGATTCAGGAAGTAGCTGTCAGTAATGAGAAGATTGGGTGGAACAGGTTCTTAGACTAATTGCTTAAGTCCTAGGTGAGAAAGTCTGGCAGAGATGTCATGAATAATGATGTAAGTGAAAGTACTTGAAGTACAGTGGAAAGGTAGTCACATCAGGAAGACTTACTATTGTGCTGAATGTCATGGTAATACAGTTATGCAAAAAAAATGCATGGACATAGTAAAAGTGTATTGATAGTGTTGGGGGAATCTAGAACTTAATCTCATACTAAAGGTGTAATGGATTGCCAGGAATGCCTGCTACTAACCAGTATGTAAACCTTGAACAAAAATAGAGACTATATTATAGAAAGTGAGGTGCAGCCAGAAAAGGAAGAGGAAAGAAATCAACATCTAGATGGAATTCAGTAACTCCATTTTGGGGCACTGGAGCTATGGTCTGAATATTTACAGAGGATTGCTTCCCGACAAAGATGTAAAACAATACGTACTACCAGTGAAAAACAGTTGGATTCTCTTACTAACATAAAATGCAATAAAAAGTAGTATAAGCCAATAATTACTGTCGCTCGTCCCTCTCTAACAGATGACAAGCAGGCAGGATATTTCATTTAGATGTTTTAATACATAAAATCACATCAGGATGGATAGCAGCATCATAAAATATAAACAAACTGGTTAACAGACAGACCTTATATACATGCTTACATCTCAACAGCTTACTACAAAATGGCAGAGTAGCTTGCATGTGCACAGTATTTATACACTTGTGCAAGCCCTTGAATAACTTCTTAAAGATACATGTACACACATTGATCTACATCCTCCCTCTTAAAAAGATTGCCCTTTGAAAACACAATATCAGAGTTAGACATGTATTACTATAGACATTAGAAACAAAACACAGTGTTCATGTCTAAATTGTCATGTATCTATTATATGGTTTGGAGATACGACCAAAATCTCATAACATAACAATCTGGACTAAATTTAGCAACAGGGGCAGTCTTTGGTGAACAACTCATATCAGCAATTTCTGGATTTGTCACAGGAATGGGACTGTCCTCTGGAACTTCATCAGGAGTTGGAACACCGGACAACTTACTCTGAGATAAAGAGTCTTTCTCACAGGCTATGTGGTGTGGCATAGGCTTAGACACTGGTCTTAAATGTTTTCAATTCTGCTTGAAATCTGCTCCTTGTGATTCTATAATTAGGATTTCAGCTCTGGACAAATATTCTTCACGACAGCAATCTGATCATAACTTCTGGATGTTTGCATCCTTACCACTTCTCCTTCTCGTAATGGATTTAGCAGTTTGCTGGGTTTATCATAATAGGACTTCTGGGTTAAACAATTCTTCAATAGATTGGCTTTCACTGACCTGTTGTTTTTGACACATGGAACCAACAATTGACTACTAATTAGTAATGTGGTTCTGGTTTGTCTTGCAGAAGTCTCTGAGCAGGTGAACCAAGATATTTATCACGAGGAACATTTCTGAGATTCAAGAAATTTAGGAAAATATCACTATTATTTCATTTTGAATTCCCTAGTAACTGTTTTGCATTTTGAACTGCATGTTTTGCCAAACCATGTGACTGCAGGTACTTAGGGCCCCTTGTGACATGAGTAAAGTCCCATTCTTCAGCAAATCTTTTGAACTGTTGGCTTATGAACTGTGTGCCATTGTCAGAAATAACTGTGTGGACTCCAATGCATTGCAAAATGATGCTTCATCTTAGTAATGACAGTACTGGATGCTTTGTTGGGAATTAAGTCAATACTGAACCAATTGGAGAAAGAGTCTATTAACACCAAATAATGTTGACCATTCCACTCAAAGTTCTCAGTGGCTACTGTCAACCAAGGTAGTTCAGGAATCTGGTTTAGCTGAAGTGGTTCCTTCTGTAGATGTGGCTTTATATAATGTTACACATGGAACAAGATAAAAGTGCTTTCTCAATGTTTTGTGACATAGGCCAAAATACGAGAACTCTCACCCTTCTTTTGGTAGAAACAGTTCCTGGGTGACCACGATGCAAGATAGTAATGTACTCTTGTTGCAAGGACTTTTGGAACAATTACTTTTGGACCTTTCATAATACCTTTGTCAGCCAAAATCCAATCTCTGCATGGAAAATAAGGTTGCACTTCTTGAGGTGAACTAGATTGCTTTGATGGCCATCCTTTATTGATAAAGTGGTTGAGCCTTTGCAAAACTGGAACTGTGGCTGCGTGATCTCTTTATTCGTCAAGACGTGGAAGAAAAAATTCTCACTTCCATGACTTAAAAATCAAGGTTCTCATTATCATGCTGTTCTGTGGTGTTTCTAGGTGATCTAGACAATGTATCAGCAAGATAAAGAAGTTTTCCTTTCTTGTAAACAAAAGTGAAATTATACTTTTGCAATCTCAGCATCATATGTTGTAGTCTAACAGGTTGACCCTCTTGTAGAATGACTGCACCAAGACCAAATTTCAAAGCATTACAGGAAAATGTAACTTGTAAATGGTTTGTAAACATCATAGTATCTGAGAGTTGGTGGACTAGCAATTCTGTGTTTCAGGACATCAAATGCTCTTTGGGGATGCTCAAACCAAGACCATGATACATCTTTATGTGTCAGCTCTCTGAGTGGTGCTTAAATTTGGCTCAAGTCTGGAATGAACTTGCCTAGGTAGTTGACCATGCCAAGAAAATGTTGCAGTGCTTGAACATTGTCTGGAGCTGGCATCTCGAGAATTGCTGTTGCTTAGAAAGGTCTGGTTGTAAGCCTGAAATGGTAAATAAATGACCAACATAAGTAACTTCTTGTAGCCTGAATTTGCATTTCTGTGGATTGAGCTTAAGATTCACTTGACGTGCCCTTTCCAGAACTGTTCTGAGGTTTCTGTCATGCTCTGCTTCATCATGACCTCCTACTAGTATGTTGTCTACTATAATAGCACAAGGGTACCCAGAAAAAAGTTGCTCCATTGCACATTGAAAGACTTCACTCACAGAATTTATCCCAAATGGCATTCTCAAAAATCTGTACCTGCCAGACAAGTACTAAACGTAGTGAGCAATGATGATTTTTTTGTCAAGCTGAATTTGCCAAAATGAACTCTTTGCATCTAAGACGGAAAAAATAGTGGCATTTGGCATCAAGGCTGGGACTTCGACTGTGCGCATTGAATGATGGTCTTTTTTGCTCTTTGTTCAAATCTCATGGATCGATACATATTCCGATTTCATCTGAGCTTTTCTTATGAGCTACTACCAAGGAAGATACGTTACAAATATGTGTCTGGAGTGTTTATCCCCAAGCCTCCGCTGAAAATTGGCTTTCTTCCAAGTTGGACTTTCCTGGTTAACAAATGTTAAATAAATAAAATTAAAAAAAAAAAAAACTATTTAGTTGGAGTAGATGAACCAACTGGACAGATCACACCTTCTTGCACCATTTTATCTAGCTTGACTTTGACTCTGTCCTGCATGGCTGTTGGAACTTTTCATGCTGGCCTGATAACTGGACTGACCTCTGGGTCTAACGTCATGGAGTACACAATTGGAAGCTTCTTTTAATTTGCCATTGAAAAGATTAGCATAGGTAGAAAAAATGTACTGGGCGAAATTAGAGTAGTGGTCTTTCAAGCTAACATCATGGACTTCCTTATTAAATGAAAGCAGTCCCATTTTCAAACTGTCTTAGCCCTAATAATGACTGAACATGCCTCTTGACCACATAAAATAACAAGTCGTAGCTTCTTCCAGCAGAGTAACATGAGAGCACTACTGAACCTTCGGTTTGAATTTCTTCACCTCCATAAGCAACAAGCTTCACACACCTTGCCAAATCAAGCCTTTCACCATGACACACTCTAGCAAATGTTTCTGCTGACATAACACTGCACTTGGAACCGGTGTCAGCTTTGGCTCTGTGGGTTTATTATTTATCATAACAATAGAAAATACTTCATTATTTGCCCTTAAATCTACTGCATTGATTGTTTCATGAAGCACTGACACACCATCCACGAAAAGAGTAGGGTTGCAACTCTCTAACTGATCAACTCATTTCTTAAACTGTCCCCTTTTAATAAATGAATGTGGGACTTTTGATTTACAAGACCCTTTGAAATGATTCCATTTATTGCGTTTGTGGCATTGATGACTAAAAGCTAAATATTTATCCCTTTTAGACTCATGATTTCCACCACAATTATAGTTGGCAATGAAACTAAGTTGGGACCCATGCTTTGATTTTGCTAACTCACTCTTATGCTTCACTGAGATTGTGCATCGCTGGACTTTGCTGGAAGCTGTGGGGTTTACCAGTGACTGCTCCAGGGGTTACAGTTTCTGCCACATGCTTGGGCCTGTTTCTTTTAACTACATGCTGCATACTATCAACATGAGCTTTATCACTGTGCCTTCTAAAGCTATTCTCATTTGTAAGCATATTTGTGTGCTTTTATGTGAGCTCATGTATCTGACAAATCTCAATGGCTTTGTTCAAAGTTAAATCACTGTCACAAGGCAAAATCTTTCTCACAGCATCATCTTTAATACCACACACAAGTCTGTCCTTTATCAACTCATCCCCTAAATCACCAAATCCACACTTTTTAGCCTTATTTTTCAAGTCAGTTATATATGCTGCAAAAGTTTCACTATGCTTTTGATCCCTTGGATAAACTAAATGCTTTTCCATTGTAACATTTGTCTGGGGAGTTATATATTTCTCTAAATTTACATTTTAAGCACTCAGGGTCGTCCCTTGACTCAGCCAGTACAACAATGTGATGTTTTTTTCCCTCTCCTGTATAGATAGCAAGCGCATGCACAAATGAACATTCCCTTTCTATGGCTTCTGACCCAGCTAAATTAAATAGAATACATGCCTTTGTATGGTCATCTTTATCAGAAAATGCAGCCTGTATGTAAATGTCGTACTCTTGCTTAAACACTCTCCACTTCTCAGCAAATATTACTGTCAAACACAAGTGCACTGGGTTTTCAAACTCCATCTGCCATACCCACAAACTATGTACAAACACACTGAGAAATATGGCCCTTGTAATTATGTACGAACAAACTGTTCTGTGAGCTTGTAACATTCAAATGCACAATAAACTTTTTAAAATACTGTACTTTGAGAAATATGCTCTGAAATGGCTGTATTCTGCAAAATAACTTTACTGTAATCCTGCACAAACACGGAAATATTTTATATAAATACAAAAAATACGTGCTTAGCAAAAATGCGGTCATTTCCTTTTATATTATTCCTTTTATGCAATTTGGACTTTATTTCAAATATTTTCCTTAGTAATTAATTTTTTTTTTAATATTGGACTTATCGGTTTATGTGAATATCATTTAGAATGCTCTATATGCCTCGTTTCATGTTTTAAAAATAAGAAATAGTGCTGAGCAAGTTATAATATCTGAAATTCATTCCAGACCTATGAACCTATGAACCTGTTTTGCGAAGTATGCACATTGTAGGGATGATTCACTCCTTTATATTCCTCCAGTTTCAAATGGATGCCCCTCAAACTCAAACTGAAGAATTTGGATTCCATCCTGGCCTCAAGTCATTTTAGATATGTTGCTTCTGACACCATGTTCCTTGTACCTCTCTAATATAGATGACAACCAGGCAGGGTATTTCATTTACATGCTTTAATACATAAAAACACATCAGGATGGATAGCAGCATCATAAAATATAAACAAACTGGTTAACAGACTGAGCTTGTATACTTCCATGCTTACATCTCAGTTTACTACAAAATGGCAGTCTAGCTTACATATGCTCAGTATTTATTCACTTGTGCAAGCCCTTGAATAGCTTCTTAAAGGTACATACACATACATTGATCTACAATTACTGTTTTAGGTTAACTTTGTACATTTAAAAAAAATCACCTTAACTAGACCACCAAAGGGTCAAGATATACTTCCAGCTTCTTTATGAGTTCATACTTCATGCCTGTCCTGTGATTCTTCAGTCTTCAGTGTCTTTGGAGTAATTTAGTTGCTCAGTAAAGTTTCACCTTAGCTGACAGCATAGGTTCATAGGTAGGTACTAGGCTATCTGCCCGAGGGCATTTATAAGCCTAGCCAGAGTGTGTCGGCTTTCGCCGCCCCATTGATTAATTAACTGATCCTCTGTCAAGCAGAGCCAATGAAGTGATCCCAGGGGTGTATTTTCTGTTACCCATCCACTCATCAAGGTTTCTCTTGAAGAGTGTTAGTGAGGGGCTCTGCCTGATGTAATTTGGAATTTTGTTCCAAAGCATGGGGAGTCTGTGACAGGAATTTATCCCTCCAGCATGTTCTATTTATTGTTGTGGCGAGGTTTAGCTCACTAGAGCGCGTGGCTCGCAGTGACTTGGATTTCTTTAGGTGGAACATGTCCATCAATTTTGAGTTGGACATGGCTTTGTAAGTCAGGCAGTGATCACCTCTGAGTAAGCAATATGCCACTGAGTACAGCCGGAGTTTTTTCAGTCGGGCTGCTTAGGACATATGTTTGAGGCCAGTAATCCTCTTGGTGAGGTACTTTTGTGGTCTTTCCAGCTGTTGGAAGTGTCTTGTGAGGTACATCCCAAATGGGGCATTGTGCTCTATGATGGGTCTAATGAGTGACGAGTAGAGGGGCACTATAACCTCTATTTCTAAATGTGAACCCTTTAGTAATTAGATGGGCCACAAAGAAGGATTTCCTAACTACTTTGGCAATATGATTGTCAAAGGAAAGATTACTATCTACCTGGGTCCCCACATCTCTTATTACTTCTTCTGTATTTAGGGGGCTGCCACCTATGTGGTAATTCATGGGTATTTTGTTTTTCTCCAAATGGGATGACTATGCATTTTTTGGCATTTAGCTTGTGGCCATGACTTTGACATCAGTTGTCCATCTCAGTAAGGCCCTTTTGGAGGATGTCTGTCAGCCGGTGAGTCAATTATGGCTCCCAGTTTGCAGTCATCGGTGAACTTGATTAGCCATAGTCCTCCTGTGTTTGCCTGTACTTCTGAGAAGTATATGCCGAACAGTAGGGGCCCCAGGACCGAACCTTGCAGGACACCACTTGTGACTGGTATTGGGGTTGGACCTGGAGCCCGCTATTCTTACCGTGTGAGTTCTGTCTGTAAGCCAGTTGGCAACCCATCTCATGACGTAAGGGTTTATGTTCAGGCTGGTGAGTTTTTCTGTAATACCCGAGTGGGGAATGGTGTTGAAAGCCTTAGCGAGGTCAAGGTAGGCTGTGTGAACCACCTTTCACTCCTCTATGGCCTTGGTGACTGTCTTGAAGACGTCAACCAGGTTTAGTAGGCATAATCTGCCCTTAAAGCTGAACTGGGTCGGATCAAGTGTTTGGAGGTTCCCAAAGAATTTGTTAATGAGTTTCATGATGATGCTCTCCACAGCCTTGCAGACCAGGCTAGTCAGGCTTATGGGACGATAGTTACCAGGGTCAGTTGTGGGCTCTCCTTTGTGGAGAGGAATAACCATTGCTGTGTGCCATTCTACGGGCACGTAGCCTGTGGAGAGGCTGAGGTTGAACAGTGTGTTTAGGTGGGGGGTTAGTTCGATCTGTAGTTCGTGAAAGACGCAGCCTGGGACACCATCTGGTCCCATTGACTCTGTGTTTTTGGCTTTTGAAAGGGCTGTTTTCACCTGTGCATCTGTGATTTTTGGGACACTACACTTTTCCTGTATTGTTGTGGGCCCTTTTGGAGGTGAGAGGGGGGTAAAGTTTGCACTGAATCTGCCAGGATGTTGGCAGTATCAGTAGGTTCAGTATATTTTGTGCTATTTTATTTATTTATTTATTTATTTATTTATTTATTTCAGTTTGATTACCGGGGAAGTCCACTGGGTCAAGAAGAACCCATTTTCAGTGGAGGCCCGGGGAGAAAAGCTCCAAAGGCAGTACAACCAATGCAATGTTTAAGAAGAATACAAAACATAATACAAACAGCAAGAAAACAAAGTAAGACACTGCAAATTCAAATTACAATAGAAAGTACTCACAGTAAGAATATTTTAAAATGCATATTTACAATAGAATGTAGACACAGTAAGAACATTGAAAATGCAAATTTACAATACACTGCAAGAATTTATAGGACACAGCAAAAGTTAAAAATTAGTCAAAATATTTTTTTTTTTTTTTGCTAACTATTCAATATTGTCATCCATACAGTGAAGTATTTTGCACTAGTTCAGTGCATATCTGCGAGTTGCCACTTAGATTATTGACATAGCTAAAGGCTTTGTGGTTATCCTTTGAATCCTTGGCTATTTTTCTTTTGAAGTTAGCCTTGGATGATTTCATGAGGGACCTTTGTTTCTCACTGATACTGATCAGGTATGTCTTTCCTTCTTGGGATTTGTTTTTTTTCTGAACTAGTTTCCTCATTCTATTGTGTAGCCTGTTTATTGCAGGGGTCCACCAAACTGGTTTCCTTCTCTTGCATGTGTGAGTCTTGGTTTTGCTAGGGATGGCACGATTCATGCATCCTTGTAGGTGCTCATAGAGTGCATTTGTAAAGGTTTCTGCATCTTGGGCAGCATTATCCTTTAGCGTGGGGGCTGTAAAACTTACCACCACTGTTTTAAGTAAGGTGAAGTTTGCTTTAGAAAAGTTTTTTACTGTGGTTTCCTTAGTTGGGGGTGATGGTGGAGTGTGGACATCCAGAGTGATTTGTTTATGGTCTGATCTAACCAGTGACGGGTTGACCTCTGGTGTGGAACACCTGTTGCCCATGTTGGTGATGACCAGGTCCAATATGTTTTCACTTCTGGTAGGGGAGCTTACCAGCTGATCCAGGGAGTTTGAGTTGATGAATTCCAGGAAGCGCTGAGCCTGGGAATTTGTACTCTAGCATCTTTCCCAGTGAATGGTAATGTAATTGAAATCGCCCAATATCAGGGTGTTTAGGTAGGACCTTCATGTTTTCCAGTGTCTCCAGAAAGGTGGAGTGGTGGTCCTGGGTCATGGAGGGTCATCTGTAGCAGGCCACTATTTGCATTGCAGATTTGCCCGATGTTAGTTGCACACGGATGATCTCAGAGGTATCATGCTGTGCCACTAACCTGGAGGTGTAGGTATCCTTGATGAATATGGATACACCCCCTCCTTGTGTTTCGGTTCATGTTTTGTGGCTGAAATGTGTGGTATGAGTTGTAGCCCGGTAGTGCTGGGGTGCTCTCTGGAGCCTTGAACCAGGTTTCAGTTACTGCACAGATGTAGACATTCTCCATACTGAGGAGTGCTTCGAGCGGGTGCATTTTGAGATTTAAACTCCTGGCGTTGAGTAGCATAACCCTCAGTTTTTTGTTAATTGTGCTGTTTACGGAGGTGGGTTTGACTTTTGAGCCTTGCCTAAAAAAGGCACTATGGGGGCAGCAAGAGCCTTGGCCAGTATTCGAAAGCCTAGGGGTGACAGGTGCAAGCCATCTCTTGTGAAGCAACGTGGCTTGTCAAGCATGTCATCCCAGGCTGACAGACACTGGATCCTCTTTGAATGACACCAGAAGCTTAGCCAATTGTTGAAATTGATCATTTTTTTCTTTATACTGAGGTATCATTCTTGGTGAGGGCAGGATGCTACTCAGGGTCAGGGTCATACCAGCCTGGGCTGCATGATCAGAGAGCTCTTCCATGTCTCTTTTCATGTAGTCCAGTGAGGTACGTCTCAGGTCATTCACACCAACATAAACAATGACAGTCATATTTGTACTTGTTCTGGAGTGACCTGAGTGCTTGTGTTATGTGGCGGATTCTGGCTCCCAAACAGGCAGCTGACAGTAACCTTCTGCTTGTCCAGCCTAGTGAGTTAGACATCAGTGTGCCTGACTATAGAGTCACCTATAACTAGTGTGTTAGGTATGTTATTTCGCCTTAAGGGCTGTGATTGTGCGGCACACTGATTTTGTGTTTTATGTGTTGTCTGGTTTGTGACGGGAAGTGCAGGTTGTTTGAGTGTCTGCTTTGGAGGTCTCTGATGCTTTTGCAGGTTTTTATTTAGAGCCTCTGCGTATGATTTTGTGTATTTGTGTATTTTTTGCCAGAGCTGTTTTAGTAGGTCTGTGTGTGGCTGGAGGTCTGGTGCAAGTGTTAATCTTCTCCTCTTGACTGTCTGTTCCAGTCTTGGTTGGAGACAGCTTAGCTTCCAGGTTGGCTGCATAATTGCATCTCTCGCATATGTTAGTATTTTGTGGTAGAAGGAGAGGGTTGTCTGTGTACATGAGGCAGTTGTAACATTGCCTCAGGATACCCAGATTCACCAGCTGGACTGGAGAGTGCACCACATGCCACTAAGCAGAGTGCGATATCATTAAGTCTTCTATAAAGTGATTCGAAGCACTTGATATTAGAATATCAACAAAATAAAAAAAAAACTGAGACGAAGGCCATGTTTGCTGTAATGAGTTTGCAGTAGTGAAAAATGAATGCCCTTTGAGGTTCTTAGTATGTGGAAGGCTATACTAGTATCCAATCTGCTGTGACCACCCAAGTACATGTACAGCAATGTGTTTGCTGCAATGAAGTTGAATGTTCACACAGGTTCAGTATACATTATGCTGGTTTCTGAGATGAACAGAACAAACAACCCAGTACCTTTACATTAGTGGGCTTGTAACAATAAAATTGCATGCGCTCGTAAGTCCTCTGTATGTGCAAGGTTATTATTGTTTCCATCCTGAAGGATTCATTGAAGTAGGTTTATAATAATTAGTTTGCCTTAGTTTGCATAAATGAAATTAAATGTTTTTCCAGGTTTTGTATATGTGCAAAGTTATACTGTATTCTATCTTGAAGTCATCATCTAAGCACCTATACAGAAATGTGCTGTTGCAATGAAACCAAACATGATTACATCCTGGTAGGATCAACATATGCGCAGGAATATAATGGCTTTCAGCCTAAAGTAATCACTGATTGATAACACATACAACTATAGAGTGATTACAACAGATAAAATGCTTTACTTTACATAAATGTCAGTCTGCTGTGTGTGAAAATAATCTGGTAATTTATGAGGTGGAAAAATGTATGACATTTATACAAATAGGTATTTATGCACCTAAGTTGTCTGTATCACTACTCTGCAATATTTTACACACCAAGCAGTTTCCTTATGTGATGCCAGCTACTGCTTTCATAATGCTAAAATAATTCTAATTATCTGATAGTTTAGGCAGACTGCTAATATCTTAGTATAAATAAGTATTGTTTTATTTTGTATACTTGAATGGGTTTCTTGACATGTGAAAAGAGAAAAAGTGTTTTTTTTTGTGATCTTAAATGTAATATATTTAGAGATCAGTTGTCTAAAAGCAAAGGTTTCATTATATAACTGCCAGACCTCCATGCAAAAATGAAGTATTTAAATTTTGTAATGAAATTTGTTTTGAGGCAAGTTGGTGTACTTATGATGTGTCATGATTTTGATGGTTTTGTTTTGTTATTTGGGAAACAATTGAAGGTATCTTTGATTAATCATTATAGACTCTGACAAGGAGTATATCATGATTGATCAAGCCCCCATATCATTGTCTCACAAATCACTGGAAATTTGCCAGCAACTTCCTTTCACGCACTACAGAGAGTAAAGTTCTAGCTTACCTATGTAGTACATCAATGGTTAGTGATTTCTGAATAGTATTTCACTGAATGCATTTTCAGTTATTTCTTATTCAACAATCCAGGCAGTTAGTACTATATAGAGCTTCTAACTAGAACTATGAGTGCATTATCAGCATTTGGTTAAGAAGCTGCTAATTCATCATGTTACAGATTTAAGTAAGCACCAACAGCTAGTTGTGAACATTGTCCATTCTACTAAAACATAAAAAGTAAATACTTCTGTCTACTGTTATGGTCAAATAATATCATAGTCTGAAAGAATGTAATCTTAATTAATGGTCATATACCCAAATATTCCCACAACTGAAACAACTCTTATGGCTGTTATTTGTGGCATTCAAATGACCACAAGAACTTGGAAAGTAGTGATCTCAATCATATATGAAGATTGTTTAGTGTTACCTTTCAGAAGTATATTCATTTAAGGGGATTCTTAAAGGTTACCACAAGGAGTACACTGTGTGAAAACTTTGAGTAACCTTTCTGAGTGAGTAGACAGCAAAAGCGCCATGGATAGGCTGTTCTTGAATTCAGAAACATTACTTGTAAGTGTACACATAGTGTACACCTCATGTTAACCTTTATGAGTCACCCTTGTAGACTTGCTTACTGCAGATTAGATTGCAGCCAAGCCATCAAAGGTATGCTATTGGCCAAAAATGGGCTTTACAAGTAATGCTGTGCAAAGTAGTTGCTAAGACAGAACATGAATGTAACTAATTATAGTGCATGAAAGTGAAACAGGGGTCTTATATTGCTTATAATTTTAACATACTATAGTATGTATGTAAGCTGATTTTACCCTATGTTCTAAGTTCAGTAAGTTTGACTTTTCCCATATCACAAACTCATTAGCCACATGATTCATTACCTATACACAATAAATGCAAACTATACAGTGATTTCCATCTGAACAGCTGATGTAGTTCCATCTTACTGAACACTTTCCAGTGATTTGCTTTATTCAAGTACATAACCACACCATAGGTTTATCACATGACTATCAAACAACTGTAATATGTAATAACTGTATTACATGCATGTACATTCAATTTTGTTGATTAATGTGGATGATTTTGACATCTGTATTTTGTCCGTCTTAATCATTTTGTCTGTTGTCTTTTCCTTCCACTTTACCATTTGCTTTACATAAAGAACAAAGATGTTTAGAAATAACCTTGGAAAGGCATTCCTTCCTTACAGTAATAAATAATTTTACAGCAATATTGCATTAATTCATACCACTAAAATAATACTTATGGATTCTTCCTTATAGTATCAGAGTTATTCAGTATTATTGCTTGCGAGAGTATACTGCTTAGCCAAAACTTAAGTCTGAAAGACAAATCTTTTGAGACATAGCATTATTTTTAGTGTGAATATAACATCAGTTACAAATAATTTGCATGCATGTTTCACTGTCTGGGCACAAAAAGTTATAAAGAAATGTGAAGGGAGAAAAGTGACAGGGAAGATCTCTAATGTAATAGATTAGCTTATCAGAAAATAAGAGTACTTGTGACTTAAAACTATATGCTTACTTAAAGGATGTACAGAAAATATCTGTGTTGTGTCTCCTCAATCATTAGTGCCTTAGGTTCATAGGTTCTTAGGTAGGTTCTAGGCTATTGGCCCTATGGCCTATATAAGCTTAGCTAAAAAGGTACCCTGGCTTTTGCCACCCAAGAAAATTATTTTCCTGTGCCCCTGTCGAGCAGAGCCACAGAGGTTGATCCTCAGGGTGAATTTTCCTATTTCCCATCCAATCATCAAGATTTATCTTGAAGAGTGCTAATGAGGAGCTTTGTTTGATATATATAGGTAGTTTGTTCCAGAGTATGGGAAGTCTCTGGGACAGGAATCTATCTCTGCAGCATGTTCTGTTTGGTGTAGTGACAAGGTTTAGGTCCCTAGAACATGTAGCTCAGAGGGATTGGGATTTCTTTAAGTGGAGCATATCCAACAGTTCTGGGTTTGACATAGCTTTGTGTGTTAGGCAGAGATCACCTCTGAGTAGGCAATATGTGACGGAGTAAAGCTGGAGGTGTTTGAGATGGTCTGCGTAGGGCATCTGTTTGAGGCCGGTAATCCTCTTTGTGAGGTATTTCTGCGGCCTTTCCAGTTGTTGTAGATGTCTTGTGAAGTACATACCAAAAGGGGCATTGTACTCTACAATGGGTATAATGAGTGATGAGTAGAGGGGAACAATGACCTCTTTTTTCCTGGATGAGAAACCTTTTGTGATGAGGTGTGCCATGTAGAAGGATTTCCTGACTTAGAAGGATTTCCTGACTACTCTGGCAATGTGATTATCAAAGGAGCGACTACTGTCCACCTGTGTCCCAAGGTCTCTTATCACACTTTCGGTGTTAAGTAGACTACCACCTATGTTGTAGCTCATGGGTACAGAGTTTTTACCAAATGGGATGACAATTTACTTTTTGGCATTGAGCTTGAGGCCATGGCTTTGACACCAGGCATCTGTCTCCATGAGGCCCTTTTGTAGGATGTCCACATAGTTAGGAGTTTCGATTATGGCTCCTAGTTTGCAGTCATCTGTGAACTTTGTTAGCCAAAGACCTTCTGTGTTAGCCTGTACTTCAGAAAAGTAGATACCAAACAGGAGAGGACCCAGGACTTAACCCTGTGGTACTCCACTTGTCACTGGTCTGAAGTCAGATTTGGAGTCTGCTACGTTCATCACTGTGGGTTTTGTCAGTGAGCCAGTTGGCAACCCATCTTGTGACATAGGGATTTATACCTAGTTTAATGAATTTATCTATAATTCCAGAGTGGGGGATGGTATTGAAAGCCTTGGCAAGATCTAGATAGGCTGTGTGAACCACCTTACCGTCGTCTACGGCTTTGCTGACAGCTTCAAAGAAGTCTATTAGGTTTAGGAGACATGCTCTGCCATTTCCAAACCTGAACTGGGTGCGGTCCAGAGTTTGGAGATTACCAAAGTCTTTGTGTATAAGATCCATGATGATACTTTCAATGGCCTTGCAGAACAGGCTTGTTAGGCTAATGGGGCAGTAGTTCCCGGGGTCCGTGGTGGCTCACCATTCAGTGGGGCAGAAAGCCTGAGGTGAGGCTATAATTGAAGATGGTGCTTAGGTGGGGGTGCCAATTCATTCTGCAGTTCATGTAGAACGCAACCTGGGATGTTGTCAGGTCCCATGGATGCTGTGTTCTTGGCTTTGGAGCGTGTGGTTTTTACCTGTGCAGCTGTGATTACAGGAACTTTGCATTCTTCCAGTATAGAGATGAGCCCTTTAGGGGGTGAGAGGGGGGTAATGTTAGCATTGAACCTATCTGCCAGGATGTTGGCAATATCAGTTGGTTCTGTATATTTAGTGCCATTGTGCTGTAACTCAGAGCAGATCTAAGTGTTGCCATTGAGATTCTTGACATAGCTATAGAATGCTTTGTGGTTGTCTTTAGAATCAGTTGGGATTTTGTTTTTGTAACTAGCTTTGGAGGATTTTATGAGCGATCTCAGCTTCTTACTGAGGCTGACCAGGGAGTTCCTCCAATCATGGGATTTTACTCTTTTTTTGCAACAGTTTCTTTCTTCTGTTGTAGAGCTTGTTTATGGCAGGGGACCACCAGCTTGGCTTCCTTTTTTTGGAGGATAGCATCTTGGTTCTGTTAAGGATAGCACGATCCATGCACTTGTGTAAGTGCTTATAAAGTGCATTTGTATAGGATTCTGCAGTCGTACCTCTATTGTCCATCTGCATGGGTGTCGTGAAGTTTGCCACTTCTTTCTTAAGAAACGTGAAGTTGGCTTTGGAGAAATTTTTTACAGTGGTTTCCCTAATGGGGGGGTGGGAATGGGATGTGGATGTCTAGGGTGATTAGATTGTGGTTGGATTTGACCAACAAGGAATTGACCTCTGGTGTGGAACACCAGTCGCTCATGTTGCTAATGACCAGTTCTGGGATATTACTGCCCCTGGTGGGGGTGTGGATAAGTTGATCCAAGGCATTGGAATTTATGAATTCCAGAAAACGTTGAGCAAAAGAGTTGGTACATGAGTAGTTTTCCCAGTTAATGGTGGGGTAGTTGAAATCACCCATTATTAGGGTGTTGGGTTGTACCCTAATATTTTCCAGTGTATCAACAAATGAGTGGGAATCCTGGGACATGTTGGGGGATCTGTAACAAGTTACAATTTGGATTGCAGTCTTGCCCAGAGTTGGTTGCACTTGGATAATCTCAGATGCATTATGCTGAGCAACTAGCCTGGAGGTGTGGATATCCTTAATGAATATGGACACTCTTCCGCCTTTAGTGTTTTGGTCCAGGTTAGATGTCATTTACTTTCTCATAGCTGAATGAGAAGAGAGACTGCCTGAGAGTGCTGTGCTGTTTTGGGGAGTTTTATTCTTTTTCCACTCAGTAAGCAGGGTAGAGCACTGATCCAAAAGGACCATTTTCATGTTGATCTCAGGAAAGGCAATACGGGCATTAAAATATATTAAAAAAATAAAATACAATACATGTATAGCAAAATTGAAATTTTGCATGCAAAGGCCAATAAGTTAGATGTTGTATTATAACCTTTGGTCACTGATTTGTTTAAGTACAGCAAACAACTGATTTTTCATGCTGTATAACAGCCATACTAAGTGAATTTTGTTCTCTTTAGCATTCACACAAATCAGATTTCACCAAAACGACTCATCCAAGTTGCAGCAAACTAAAATGTCCATAGACACATAATGAATGACAAGAGAAAAATCGGGCCATTGATGTATCCCAAAAATCAGGATGAGGAATCTTGAGGAGGTAATCTAGTTAATAGATCTGTGAAACATGTCAACAATATGCTACATAAAGCCACCTGAGAATGGTACCAGACTATCCACAAAGCAGAAGCAAGTAATTAATTGTAGTAAATTAGTCTCCATGGACATCACCAAGGACAGATTAAAAAAAAAGCATGTTTTGATCTGTTGCTGTTAGGGCATAACTAGCCATATAGCAGGTATGTTCTGTACTGTATTGTTTCTTGGCTCCTGATTGGTTAGGATTCGGATAACATTAGAGTCTGAAAGTGAAGTGAGGTCATTTATCATGTGTCTATAAAGCAGTCAGAACAATTATTTTCTTTCTGCCATCTGTCATTTTTATTCAGCAATAACCAATGACTGGCTGTGGGCGGTGCTTGGGGTATTAAAAGAGAACAGAATACCATATGGCATGATTGCGCAACATTAAGTATGCTCTGTACTCAAAGGTTCCTGTGCTGAGCTAAAGTTGGAGCTACAATGATTCCAGGCTCCACAGTAAAACAAGTAACTACATTAATGTATGTGTTACTATACAGAAAGAAATGGATAGACTGTTTCACTAGTTACATTTTAAGTGAGGCTGCTGTTCCCCTTAATCTCCATAAAACTGCCTATTTTGGTAAGGAGAGTGCAGCTTTAAGGGGGGGGGTGACAGCACTCCTCCTTGGAAATGTATCTAATATAAAACTCATCAGACGCAACCAGAATGTTACAGCTGCTGCAGCAGCAGCTATTGAACCACACAACCATTGTTAACATTCTCAGTACTACAAAGATACAATATCAAGGTCCATTGTTATCCACTATTACCATACTTGATTTATTTATGGTTGGCATAGGTTGGTCATGAGGTCCATTGTTATCCACTATTACCATACTTGATTTATTTATGGTTAGCATATAGTGGTCATGAGGGAAAAGACTTAACACACCAAACAAAAAGACTCTTCAACTGAAGATTCATAATCTACTTTTGATGACTGGTTTAAATTCCTATAGAAACCTTGCTGCATCACTGAGTAGATAGTTTATGAGGGCAACTACGTTAGCTGTCGCATTATAACTGCTGTTGCTGTAATACATTCAAATGATTTCATCTTAGCTACTAAGATATTTACAAATACAAGTGTTTATCTAACAGTCATTCCACACTTATGCAGACCTCACTGAGGTACTGATTGAAAAATGACAAAACAAACAAAAAAAATAGCAATGCTGGAATATTTGATTTCCGAGGAAGAATGCAGTTGCTTGTCTACCTAATCATCAGTATTATGTGCCAGTTCTATTGAATCCATCAAATTAACATCAGTCCATTCATCAGTCCTCAACCCCCACTTCCCATTCTTGCACATGGAGTTGGGGTGTCACTTCAACATTGACATTCATCTAGAGCCAAGATTTACACCATCGGGTGACTGCCTGGTAAATACTAAGGTTATATGGTGTTATATTACACTCACTAAAGTAGGTGTCATTTCAACAGTGACAATCATCTAGAGCCAACGTTTATACCACCGGGTGGCTGCCAGGTAAATTCTAGGGTTATATGGTGTTATATTACACTCACTAAAGTATACACAGTAGGCTTAGAGGGACAGGTAATGTGACTGCCAACCACACAGACAAAAACCAAAGGAGGTATCAATCTTATAATTGCTTCATTATCACCAACCAGTGATGTGCAGCTTTCACAATGAAGATCTAGATAATCTGTGACTCCTTTTATAACTTGATCATAAACCTTCAAGCATTCATTTGAGAGCCAAATGAAGGATATGAGAATAAAAAGAGAATACTTTTCCTCCTATGTCACGCTACTGCCCATAACACTTGATCCTACACATTAACAGTTTTACTCTTGCATATAGTTAAGGATTTTTGTATGTAATTAATGGAATGACATTGTCCTACGTTTCAACTTCATTTTTTTACTTTTGTATGTATCAACATTGTTCTATTACTTATGTATGTATTACTGTGGAGCTTATGTATGTATTACTGTGGAGCTTATGTATGCATTACTGTGGAGCTTATGTTGTGCGTCAGGGCCGGCAACTCGGCACGTAAAAATCTACTGCCAATCATTAGCGGACCGGAGTTCCACTGTGGCGACCCCTAACTGGGAAAAGCCGAAAGACACAACAACAACAACAACTGTGGAGCTTATGTACATAATACTGTGGAGCTTTTCTCCCCGGGCATCCACTGAAAATGGGCTCTTCCTAGGCCCAGTGGACTTTCCCGGTCAACAATGCAATAAATGAATAAATAAAATATTGACTACTTTATATGCGTAACTTACCTTCATTCTTTCTAAAGTCATTACTTTTTATTCTAGGTAAATAGTTGTCAATATGCGATATTTTTCTAGCTAGTACTGTAAATACTTTAGCCCATATCTGCTTTATACTTTAGCCCATATCTGCTTTGAATTATATCTTTCATGTTTGTGCTATAGAAATATACCCATGTTCTATTTTTCATCGCTGTTTTCATCACTGTCTTTTCATTATGAATTCCTTCTTTAAAATTTCTTCTGAATTTCTTGTATATTTAAACCAACTGAAAAAATATTGTTTCCTCCTTGACAATATTTAACCCAGGGCAGAAGTACATTTTGAGAAAGGATTTTGGAAGGTGCAAAAGACATCTGAATAGGATATGGAAGTTTTAACGTGAGCTCTAGAAAAGTGTGTGGGGAAGGTTTGCTTATAAAGGTAATAAAAACAGCAACTTTAATAAACAGATCACCATAGGGTAGTGTGCATCAGCTGATGACTTGAAAGAAAATAATTCCCTCTTGTGTTCTCTCATGCATCTCCCTTGCTACATTGGATTTGCAATTTGTATGTTTATATCTCTTTCAGCATTTAATTCTTCTAGCCATTTCAATTATTTTGGTTGATTATAACTGAAGACCTGACATTTCTTCCAAGTTTTCTATTATTTTTCTTCTGTTTTCACTTCTTTTTCTACAATTATTTCATTCATTCTTCCTTGAATCACTGCAAGTCTTTTACTATTTCCAAAACCTTAAACAACTCATGTCTTAGATATTCTATCTTTATTACTGCTGCAATATCAATGTATATGCAGTCCCTTCAGCTACTAAACGTTTCATAGTTTCCTCAGACAACACTCACTTTTCTAATATATCATTCCCCCTTTTTACCATCTGCAGTGTTTGTTTGCCTGCCTTCTCATTTATCTTTGCATTTTCAATCTCTGCCCTGACTGTTAGGAGAAGGCGGATTCCAGCTATAATTCTGACTATAAATCTTCATCCCAACTGATATCACATATAAAGTTTATGCATTATGAAGGATTATCTCACAAATGCAATTCATGAAAATTCAGACTCATTTCTTCCAGTAGGTTCTGTGCTGTAACCTTTCTACCATCCTCAGTTTATTTTCCACAAACTTGAGATTTCATCCAAATATCTGCTCAGTTATAATCTGTTTTAGATATCTAGTCAGTACTTTTTCTTCCTTTGTTTCACATTTCCCTTCCCCTTTTTGTGCAGACTTGATAATAGATATTTCTGTCTTCATGAGTACATTTCAGCACTTAATATGCTGCCTATACTTTGTGTGCTTCCAATGGCACTCTTTGCACTATTACACTTCATTACTTCCATACAAATATACATCTCCTGAGAATTTATTTAATTTATATTATTGTGACTGTCCACTTCCTTTTCTGATGTGTTTGCTCTTTTCTTTGCTGTAGTAATTATTGATTTTTCTAGCTGGAAAATAATTTTGGTAGTATTCTTTTAGTCAAGAAATGAAAGTTGCTGAAACCAGCCAACATATTCTGTTATATCTAAAATGAATAAAACTATGAAGTATCTAACTCTGGTGACGACGATGATGACGACAACGACAACAACAACAACAACAACAACCACTCCTTCATTTTAAAATTCTATTATATATGTATAAATTTAATTCAACTTCTGTAATTCTGCTTTGCAAAAAATCAGTTATGCTGTGAAAAAAACCCTATACGTTCCCAAAAAACAAATCACTAAATAAATAAACAGCTCACAAAGTATTTTTCTAATCATATCTGCATGAATGTTCTTCTTTTGGCTTTTCCCGGTTAGGGGTTGCCACAGTGGAACTCCGGTCCGCTAATGATTGTCAGTAGATTTTTTACAGTGCCGAGGTGCCAGTGCAACGCCCAATCTTCAAAAGCACACCCATTCACGCATGTCTTTCAAACGCCACACGACTGCGGGGAGGACATGCAGACTCATGAATATGCATAAATATTCCAGTTTTCAAAGGTAAAGTTATTACTGTAATTAATAGGGAAACATAGTCACACTACATTTGATCTACTTGACTTATATAAACACTCATTAGCAGAAGATGTATTTTGAATAACAATTAAAATGTATGCTCAGAGTTTGAGCTTTTTATAGGTATATTATTCTAGCTGTAAAACTATGTAACAAAAAACATAAATGTATACATTTCCTATTCAAAATTAGCAGAACATTAATACAAAATAATAAGGAAAAAAATAACCTAAGTGGTATATGCTGATATTTAAAACATTCCAGAAGTCACATATATAATCATTTATACAAAAACTTAATTCCAAACTTTATAATGTGGACTGCAACAGTTAATATCACTTGCTGCACTTTGTCTTGGCTTGAATGTTTACTGTAACAGCTCACACTTGAATTTAACAGACATTTGTCCAATCCCTTGGAAACTCAGTCACATTTCCTTTATTTCAGAGTATAAAAAATATATCCAGGAAATCAAACAATCAATTAATACCTTTAGCATCACTAAATGAAACTAAATGCCTCACTTCATCCTAGTGGCAATAGCCTAAGCAACTCAGTATGCACTTAGTCCTTGCTAATCCATTCAAATGTCTAAATGGCATGCCTGATACTATGCTTTCTGCACTGAAGAAATTCCACTGATTGCTTAGTTGTATTCAAAAACTTCAAGGTACAGCCATCAGTTAATCTTTAACCAAATATTTCTTCTAGTAGCCAAGATTGTATATGCCATTAATGCAATACACTAGAGCACTAAACACACTTTTTGGCCTGATTGACAACAAATCACTTGAATTGTCCAAAAATGTTTATGCTACTCTCATCTTCAGTGATATTTCTTTATTACAAATCCTCTCAAATAATCCAATATACAAATGGAAAAAAAAAAGCAGAGTCCTTACCTACTAAAGTAAAGTCCTTTTTCTTAATAGCAAATGTGTGCTCATATATTCTATGCTTTAAACATCTAATAGTTTTTCCTATGTAGTAATTAGGACAAGAGTCACATACTGCCACATAAACTATATTAGTACTCTCACAAGTCAACCATATGTGGACCCAAATAGTCCTTTTTAGATGTGTAATAAATGTACTAGATGTATTGCTTATATATCGACATTGTTTACACTTCCTACAAGAGAAAGTACCACAAACACTATTCACATCAGTCAATGCTGAAGTGTGCCCCCCATCATTTTCCAAAATGTTTTTGATGTTCTTAATTTTCTTTCAGGTGAGCTTGGGTTCTACACCTTCTAGCTGTATGAGTTCCCTATTCCCCATAAAAACCTTTCAATTGTCCTTAATTATGTGTTTGATGACACCCATCTCATTGACAATGGGGATGGGGAAAGAAATAGTAAGCACTGTGCTGCCCTTTTTCCTGTTGTTACTCACATCATCAACTCCCTGATGATGGGTTTGGCAGCATTGTGTCTCAGAATAAACACTTCCTTGTGTATATTGGTTAACCAAGCCTGGTCATACCCTCTTAATGTGTCAACATGATGTCCTCTTGAAAAAAAGTGTCATCATCAGATGTAAGTCTACTGAGGCGAATAAATTACCCCTTAATCACCTCTTTCTTCATATGCCTAGGGTGTAAGCTATCTCTGTGCAAATAATGGTTGACAAAAACATCTAACGTTACATTCTTACAATACAATGAATGCAAGGCAGTCTTAAAGACTTCTTCTAGCAAATATGGACATGCATACCAATAACCTCTGGTTTTAATCATCATAAAATTAGACAAAAATTTTAACTTATAGCTTCTTCAAATTTCGTTCTTCAGACCATTAAGGATTTCCAGGTGTTCACAGGCCAGACATAGGCAATACACAAAAAAGTACCAAGTGGCCAAGAAAATGGGATTGTTTTTTTTCCATTTCACAAAGGAAATAGCCATGGTGAATAGTAAAAGCTAGAGGCCTGAGAAGATTGTCTCTAGAATTCCTAGAGAGCTGAATGAAATCTAGTAATAACCTGTTTTTATTTTCAACAAATGATGGCAGGGTGGTGGTGGTGGCTAAAAAATATTCATCTGTCAGTTTGACCTATGTGGAAGGTCATACTTTGAATTAGTGCTGAGGAAGTGAACTGTGGCTTGTCTAGAAGCTGCACTGGCACTAGACTGAAGTCAGCTATGAATTGCATGAGGAAATCCTGCCTGAAAATGTAATGCATTTATTTAATTGCTTAACCCATAGTAGTTAGCTAAAAAAGGGCTACAGCTGTGACATAACTGGGTTGCAGCAAGGTGTTTGAGACAATACTATAGAAAATGTTAGTAAACGTAAGCTTATGGTGGATCACATGATGATAATAAGACCCAAGTCTTAATAGTCAAAACAACTTAGGGACATAGTGCTGGAGCCTACTCTGGAGAAAGAATGTACAACAAAAGACCACAGCATGTGAAAGTTTGGAGAATAATGTATTTCATCTTAATGATAACATAACAATGCGAAACAGGATTAATGCACAAGAAAAGAATAGAAATGATGTAGAAACTTTGCAAGACATGTGGCATGGTCTATACATAGTAACTAAATCCAATGTAAAATGCAAAACACTGCAGCTGCAAAGGAATAACATAAAAGAAGTGCACATTGCAGCTCCATAGGAGTAATTTATAAAAGAATCATGTATTTTGAGACAAAACAATAACAGAGTTAGTTGAAATGAATCTGGAGTTACTCATATCAGCTGAGCTTAAGGTAAGCAATTAGTGAAAAAGGTGCATCAAAGTAGCATCAAACACACTCACTGAATTTAATAATGTGAAGGACAGGCATGATGCAGGTCTGCTAAGATGAACAAAAAAGAAATAAGTTGTTGATTACATAGGATCTGTACCTTATCCTTTAGATAGCAGAACTGCAAGGAGTGGAAGACCAAATAGTACTTATGTGATATGGAATTTGTGTCTGTGAACCTGTACTCCAGTATACTTTTGATGTAGAGTTCAGTACCCCAATAAATAGAAAAACAAGCCTTATATGCAATGGTTAATGATACACTGATTCTCCTTATTAGTTAGAAACTCTCATACCACAGCAAACAAACACAGTTCTTACAATTTTACAAACCTGAGGGTCTCTGTGCCCATATCGGTTTGGCCCTAGCTTTTCCCTTTTCTGTTTACCGTCTATGGCTGTCTGGATGTTAGAAACACCTGAGCACACCTGTGATATATTGACAGTGGTTACATTGGACAACAGAAATCTTACTGTGCTTACTATATTTCTCCAACTTTACTGATCACTGTTTCCAGCACCTCCCCCAGGATAACGTTGCCCTCTTCACATGTGCATGTTCAATGTAAGTCAAACCAGAGCTCACTAAACCTCCACGATCGTGTTAAACTTGAACAGGCTACACACTGACCTTTAGCATTTTATCAAGGGATACAAAACATGATGTCAGTCTCACTAATACAAAATATGAAATAAAATCGGCTGAAGAGGTACGGCAGTTGAATAATCACTGCAAAATCAAGCATTCAAAGAATATGTCAATGTCAACATGATAAATACAAGAAATTGCCTTGCACATTATATTTGCACTGTACAAAGAATAGGACCAACAGCAAATTATACTATTTTAAACCTTGCTTTGATTGGCCCAGGACAACTTAGGCAGAGAGTGCTCCTGTTAGTGCACACCTTATGCCAATGAAAAGAAATGGTGCATTTTTTATGGCACACGGTACCATTTCAGCTATTCAAAGCAGACCTCTTAAACTCCATGCCATAAAAATCATAGCACTGGCCATTAAAAATAATAGTAAAATGTCAGAAAGTGGAGAACTTTGTTATATTTAATAATAGGAAGTATTTATATACTAAACACTATATAATTGCTGATAGTAAATCTTTGCATAGGTTTTGAATACATAAAGTATGTTCCCATAAACAGGTCTGACTTTCTGAGAAATATCATAAAACTAGGAAGGGAAAAGGCTAAATCTGAGGGCAAACATCATAGCACTATGCCTAAATAATAGCACTTGAAGGCTGCAGCCCAAAGAGGTACATTTTTTATGGAACAGTGCAATTTTGCATGGAAAACATTTGCATAACCCGTGAATTACCACATAGGTGGCAGTACACTAAACACCGAAAGTGTGATAAGAGACTTAGGGACACAGGTGGACAGTGGTTTCACCTTCGATAACCACATCGCCACAACAGTCAGGAAATCCTTCTGTGTGGCACACCTCATCACTAAGGGTTTTCATCCAGAAAAAAGGAGGTCATTGTCCCACTGTACTCATCTCTCATTAGACCCATTATAGAATACAACGTCCCATTTGATATGTACCTCTCAAGACATCTGCAACAACTGGAAAGGCCACAGAAATACCTCACTAAAACAATCACAGGCCTAAAGCAGATGCCATATGCTGACTGTCTAAAAAAACTCCACCTATACTCTGTCGCATATCGTCTACTCAGAGGCGATCTCTGCTTAACATACAAGGCCATGTCAAACCCAGAGCTGTTGGACATGCTACACTTAAAGAAATCCCAATCCCTCAGAGACACACGCTCCAGGGATCTAAACCTTGTTATCACAATGAACAAAACAATGCTGGAGGGATGGGTTCCTGACCCAGAGACTCCCCAGACTCTGGAATAGACTGCCCATACATGTCAAGCAGAGAGCCTCTTTGGTCCTCTTCAAAAAGAACCTTGATGATTGGATGGGAGATAGGAAATTCACCCTGGGGATCACGTCAGTCACCCTGCTAGACAGGGGTCCAAGGAAGTAAGTACT
This sequence comes from Protopterus annectens, assembly GCF_019279795.1. Taxonomy (NCBI): domain Eukaryota; kingdom Metazoa; phylum Chordata; order Ceratodontiformes; family Protopteridae; genus Protopterus; species Protopterus annectens. The sequence continues at coordinate 235,726,743 of NC_056738.1, forward strand.
GTGGGAAGAAATAGCCAGGGAATTGTTATGGCTAGGCTTGTACAGGCCCTAGGGCCGATAGCCTAGTACCAACCTATGAACCTATGAACCTATGAACAAACACTGAAATTCAATTCAAAATAAAAGCTCAATTTTAGAGAATTTGATTAGTTTCTGCTGTATTATGTTATTTCAAAACAAATTGTTTTATGCAACTGTTAAAAACCTTTTCTCCTAAAAATTCAAGACATTTTCATGTTTTAGCAGGATGCAGTCTGCATGAAAAGGGACTTCCTGCATAAGAAGGGACATATGGTAGTTCTAATGATACCTAGACTAATAAAGAACAACAGACATGCATTTTAGTTTAATAAATTTAACAGCTTCCAAACTGATACTTGCCTTACCATCACTAGCTAGGCAGATGTTCTGTGCAAATGCATGTATCTAAAACAATAGTGTAATGTAAGACAAAACAGAGTCATGCATAGTGGTTGTATTGTCATCTAACTGTCCACAATCATATACTGTTTACATTAAAGAACAATACCACTAAAATCTTAATTTTTTTTTTAATCACATAGTGATTCTCCCTTCCTTTAACCCAAACCTAAGACTGCCACATACTCAGAAAAGTACAAGAATATTTTGTGTGCAGATATTACATTGGATATATAAGTAATCTGAATATGATTATGATTATTTTCTAGCTATTAAAGTTATGAAACACTGACTGTGATAACATCACCATTGTTGTTTACAGTAAACCCACTGGTTCCAACACCATATTATGTGTTAGCAAGTGGCATCTTATTCATATAAATGGAAACATCCACAAAGACAATATGTTAGGGCTCATCATTTAACTTCGCTGGATAAGGATTATGATTGACCTAGTTAAAAAAGGAATAGGGCAGACACAAACTGCTGGTTGCAGAACCAGGCTGCGTATAAAAGATTTTCTTAGATTTGCTATGTCACCATCTCTTCTCCTCATTCACCAGAACCATTTTAGCTTTGACCAGGCTTATCCATGCCCTGCAACAATGAGGGTGTTAGGGATGCTGGTACAGTGCCATACTGTTGACAGGGATTGTGCTCTACCCTCTACCATCACATGGCAGCCTTGAGAGGAGTTAGTGCATGCATGCTTCCATGTATGCAAAATCTCCTGTCCAAAAGGTATTTCACTTGCAAAGTAGAGCCTGACAAGCTCTTAATGCTGACATTGCAGTGAACCTAGGTAGTCTCACTTCCCCAAGGTTGGACAGGCCTGCATTAGCCACTTACTTTTATCCAACTCCATCTGGTGCCTCCAATATGCCATGATGCTGCTGAACACAAGTTGTCTTTGATTCAGTCAGGCCTTTATCCTTCTGCACTACAGGGCTGAGTAGAAAATGTTTTGATATCCCAGAATATAATCAAATATGGAAACTGTACTCGATTTATCTTTCTTACAGGTTCATAGGAAGTTGCAAGGCATGTGGCCCAGAAGACCATTGAGAAGCCTAGCCCAAATTCCCAACTGCCCCAGAATAATGTCTGGATAAGAGACTTGCTCAGATCTATACTGTCAGTAAATGATGCTGAGGTACTCAAGCCCTGCATTACAGAAGCATGCTTGCTAAGAGTTTACAACCGTAATCCCCTGTAATGTTGGACCCTGTACTTTTAAGGGATTATAACCTGTATGACTTCTACATTTGTGTCATTTCTAATCTACTGTGCATAGCTGTTTATACTTGTGATAGGTTCTGTGTAGGGAAAACTGAATGAAAGTTGAGAATAAATTTAGGAGAAAATTTAAGAGACATTAAAGTCAAACAAGTAGTAATGCTTTGGTATTACTTGTAATGAATGCTCATGTTCATTCATTTTTATCTGATTAGTTGCTTAATCCAGTTCTGGGTTACATGGCAGCAGGAGCCTATTCTGGAATACAAGGTTGATGAAGTAATCCCAAACATGGCACTGACCCATCACAAGATGCATACACACATGTTAACTCACACTATATCTGCATCATGTCTTTGTAAAGTGAGAGGAAAGCAGAACACAGGACAAAAGTCCACATGGTCACATGGCCATGCTGAGGATTTGCAGACTCCATTCAGAAGTCATCCATGTCAAGAACCAAACTTGAAGATTAGAAGCTGTAAAGCAATAATTAAATTGCACCACTGTGCATCCTTTAAACATTGATGTACATTGTTTTAATTATGTTTTAACATCTCAACCATTGCCAGTTTTTCATAAAAATATTAATTGTGGTGATTTTGATACTGGGTTGATGAGTATGGAATTGAACTGACAATGCTGGTTGGATGCAAATACGCTTTCGGTGCCTAATGCTTGATTTAGCATTGCTTCTTTAATTAGGTTAAAACCACAACAGTTAAAATGTTAATTTTAGCTTGTGATTGGTTGGTACACTGTAGTGAAATATCACATTTCTGAATGTGCTTCAACAAAGTGAAGAAGGGTTATTTTTATATTTAGTATTTTAATAAACCAGTTCTAATTTCCTGCTAGCATTGCTAATGTATGTTTATTGATTTATGTGAAGACTAATGCACTGTCATTAACCTAATCAGGGTATGCCTTGCTGACTGGGAACTCACTGTAGGTTGGATCGCAGAATATCTCTATGTCTTCATTCCTTTACTTTAATGGCACTGATAACCATATTGTTAGAAAAAAATAATAACAGGGGATCTGGACAACTTAGCTTCCTGCACAGTCATTCAGGTTTGTTACCTTGCTTTAGCAGATTTGTAGCCTGACATAAGGTAAGCCAGAAGGTGTACTGTTTTGGATTCATCTTTCAAGAATCATCCTCTGATGAACTGTAAACTGAATTTTTATATGTGTGTGTGTGTGTGTGTGTGTGTGTGTGTGTGTGTGTGTGTGTGCACATGCACGTGTGCATGTGTCTGTCTGTGTATGTTTATAAGGTGATGAGTAAATGTAAATGCCACTACATTTGTATATCTTTCCTTCATCAACAGAGAAAAAGAAGGGGAAAAATCCTACTTCCACTTTAAATATAGTGCGTGACTGAATGAGTGAGGGTCTTTCATTTGCCTTATCTTAGCTAGCTGTTACCAGCCCTTTTGTACTAAATACTGCCAGAGCTCTGTCCTTACTGCTGGATGGCAGATTTACCCATTGAAAAGCCTTAACTATGTGGTGGCGCCTAATGTACTGGACAAACTGACCTGGACATAAATGAATCTGGCTGTGAGGAGAGACAGTAACTAGAATGAAAAAACAAAAACGGCATGACCAAACTGATGAACAAAACAAACAAAACCGGAAAAGTCAGGCACCTTGACACTTTAATAAAACCAAAAACTGTTAAAATAACAACGTAGAAGCATAAACCACTGACAAACTAGTATGATTAAGCACTTTTCATCTAGTTAAATAACTAGACTTCTTCAGATCACTAAAACAAAGTCAGTTTTTTTGCTTAAATACTCACTTCCCCACTCCATTTTGCTTAATTGATTAATTAATGCCACTACATTCATTGTCAAAAAACCTTCCAAGCTTCACTATAAGAGTTAAACATTAAGGAAAGCTGCAAAATAAAAATAATTATGATAATAGTACTACTAGTAAAAACTGTGCAAATGATATTCTTTTAAATAGACATTGTGAGAACAAATAAAACTTGTGACCTTATACTGTGATGATAGAATGTAATGGTAAAAATGTGCACCACCATTACAAGAAATACCAAAATGAAACCTAGACCTATATTTCTTTGTTTTTTATATCTCTTGACACTGTACCTACCCTATATTACCTGGTTAAATTCTTAAGTCTTAATATGCACTGTATAGAGCAGGTCTTGTTCAGACCTGGGTAGTGGTAGGTGTCCAACCGGATCTGCCATGTAAGTTCCAGCCTCTCCAATAATAAAAACCTTTGTCCACCCCTGATGTCTTTTGTTATATAGTCAATGATTCTAAATTTAAAACTGTGGTTGGGGTTCATCTTTATGTGATTTGCTAGTGCGTTCTCAGTTTTTTCTTTTTGATGTTATATAAATGTTTTTATACCTGCTCCCTCAATTTTCGATTGGTCTTCCCGATGAAAAAAGCAGTGCATGATTGACATTGGGCTAGGTAAGCTACAAAATTAGAATTACAATTGATCTTGCCAGATGTTATATTTTAGGATTGATCCCTAATATGAAAAGTATGACTAATATCGATAAATCTGCAGCAATTACATGATTCGCACTTGACCATGCCTGGATATCTTGGAGGGCACATATGGTGGGTATCAAGTAAATCTTTTAAGTTTTTCCCCCTCCTATAGGTGAAAGAAGGTGTGGATCCTATTCTTGCTTGAAGGCCTATATCATTATTAAGGAGACTCCAGTTATTTTTTATTATAGTTTGTATGTCCTTACTTTCTGAACTAAAGGTCAAGATAAGACTAATAGGGGACACAGTTGTTTCATGGTCCATATTCTTTAGGTCCATTTGGCAGCTTAAAGCTACTCTTCCTCCCAACAATGGGCTAAACATACCATTAGACCTTTTATAGCTGATATCAGTAATAATTTCTGAAATGAGTTCCTTAGGATATCCTCTGACCATGAACATGTTGCCTATTTTTTTCACATTCCCTGATGAAATCACACTCGACTGTCACCATCTTCGCAGCCCGCACTAGTTGGCCCTTAATAACCAACTTCTTTTGATAAAAAGAGTGCAAACTACTATAATGTAAATAGGTGTTCAAAAATGTATTCTTCCTGTGTACTCTAGAAGTCAATCTTTTTCCGGCCCTGTCTTTTATTACTTCTATGTCAAGGTATGCTATTGCATCCTGGTGGAAGGTATATGTGAATTCCAAGAACTCAGTAGTTTGGTTCAAATACTTTGCAAATTCTACCACTTCCTCCAGGTTACCTTTATGGATGACAAAAATGTCATCCAGATAGTGGGTGTAGAAGAAAATCCTTTCACGTATATTTTCCTCCTTAAGGATATATTCCTTTTCCCAAAGTGCCATGACTGTATTTGCAAAACTGGCCCCACATGTGGACCCCATGGCAACATCGATCTTTTGCAGATAATATTGGTTATCAAAAAGGAAATAGTTGTGAATTCACAAATCTCTGACTGATCCACCAATGAGGCTGCCTGTCGACACCTGACAAAGTATTACTTACCCTGTAGCAAAAGTAACGGATAGTATATTGGAGAAAAGTTTGAAGGATGAAGGACAAATTTGCAAGGACTCCTGGACCTTTCTATCTAAACTAAATGAACTTCCATGCAAAGAGGAGTATAATTTCCTGACGATTGACATCAGGGATTTATATACTTCTATCCCACAGATTGAGGAGATTGAATGGATTGACCAGTTCCTCAGGGAAAAAGAGGTACCTAGAGTAGAGATTAGGCTAGTGAATACCTTGTTGGACATAGTTTTAACTAACAACTACTTCCTTTTTGATAACCAATATTATCTGCAAAAGATCGGTGTTGCCATGGGCTCCCCATGTGGGGCCAGTTTTGCAAATACAGTCATGGCACTTTGGGAAAAAAAATATATCCTTAAAAAGGAAAATATACGTGAAAGGATTTTCTTCTATACCCACTACCCGGATGACATTTTTGTCATCCATAAAGGTAACCTGGAGGAAGTGGTAGAATTTGTAAACTATTTGAACCAAACTACTGAGTTCTTGAAATTCACATATACCATCCACCAGGATGCAATAGTATACCTTGACACAGAAGTAATAAAAGACAGGGCCGGAAAAAGATTGACTTCTAGAATATACAGGAAGAATACATTTTCAAACACCTATTTACATGATAGTAGTTTGCACCATTTTTATCAAAAGAAGTTGGTTATTAAGGGCCAACTAGTGTGGGCTGCAAAGATGGTGACAGTCAAGTGTGATTTCATCAGGGAATGTGAAAAAATAGGCAGCATGTTCATGGTCAGAGGATAACCTAAGGAACTCATTTCAGATATTATTACTAAAATCAGCTATAAAAGGTCTAATGGTATATATAGCCCATTGTTGGGAGGAAGAGTAGCCTTAAGCTGCCAGATGGACCTAAGGAATATGGACCATGAAACAACTGTGTCCACTATTAGTCTTATCTTGACCTTTAGTTTGTAAGGACATACAAATTATAATAAAAAAGAAGTGGAGTCTCCTTAGTAATGATACAGGCCTTCAAGCAAGAATAGGAGCCACACCTTCTTTCACTTATAGGAGGGGGAAAAACTTAAAAGATTTACTTGAAGCCCGCCATATGTGCCCTCCAAGATATCCAGGTATGGTCAAGTGCGAATCATGTAATTACTGCATATTTATGGATATTGGTCATACTTTTCATATTAGAGATAAATCCTACAATATAACATCTGGCAGGTTCAATTGTAATTCTAATTTTGTAGCTTACCTAGCCCAATGTCAGTCATGCACTGCTTTTTACATCTGGAACACTGATCAAAAATTGAAGGAGTGGGTATATGAGCATTTATATAACATCAAAAAAGAAAAAACTTAGAATACACTACCAAATCATACAAAGTTGAACCCCACTCACAGTTTTAAATTTAGAGTAATTGACCATATAACAGAAGACATCAGGGGTCGACCAAGGTCTTTATTATTGGAGAGGCTAGAACTTATGTGGCAGATCTGGTTGAATGCCTACCACTATCCAGGTCTGAACGAGACCTGCTCTATACAGTGCCTATTAAGACTTAAGAATTTAACCAGGTAATTTAGAGTAGGTACAGTGTCAACAGATTTAAGAAACAAAGAAATATAGGTCTAGGTTTCATTTTGGTATATCTTGTAATGGTGGTGCACATTTTTACCATTACATTCTATCATCACAGTATAAGGTCATATATATCTTAACAAGTTTATTTGTTTTCACAATGTCTATTTAAAAGAATATTATCATTTGCACAGTTTTACTAGTAGTGTTATTATTATAATCATTTTCATTTTACAACTTTCCTTAATGTTTAACTCTTATAGTGAAGCTTGGAAGGTTTTTTGTTGACAATGAATGCAGTGGCATTAATTAATTAATTAATTAATTAATTAATTAATTAATTAAGCAAAAGGGAAGGGGAAGTGAGTATTTAAGCGAAAAACCTGACTTTGTTTTAGTGATCTGAAGAAGTCTAGTTATTTATCTAGATGAAAAGTGCTTAATCAGACTAGTTTGTCAGTGGTTTATGCTTCTCCTTTGTTATTTTTACACTTTTTGATTTTATTAAAGTGTTGGGGTGTCCTGACTTTCCCGGTTTTGTTTGTTCAGTAACTAGAATGAGATTTATATGTATGGGGCAAATGAGTGTAATGAGATTAAAAAAAGTGAGATTTATGCCCATACTTCCATAGATGAAAGAATAACATTAAATGATATACTGAAACAATTCAAAGTTTTTCTAATCTTATACTAATTAAGGGAATTCATGTGTGTTACCCAGATTTGATCTGCATTTCTATGAGCTGTCATAGGTACACACCTCATTCAGCCTGTTAATGTTACTAGAGCTTTAATTTTAGGTCTGTCTTGTTGGTGTTTCAGTAAATATTCTTCATCTTTGTTAGGATTTGAGGCATTCTGGTAAAAGATATTTTAATTTAGAACTTGAAGAGCACAAGGTTTTGACTCAAATTTTCTTGACAGCTGTCATGGAAAAAGATTCATAGGTTCATAGGCAGTTACTAATCTCTTTATCTGTGAGGGTCTTGAGAAGCCTAGCCATACCTTCCCAAGAAGTTTTTAGCTTTTATATTTTAAGCCCAAATAATCCAGAGATGAGCAGAACATTTACATGTTGCCACTCTCCATGAGGGAGATGGATGTTAAACTAGGGGTGAATTTGCCATCACCCATTCATTCGTCCAGATTACACTTGTATAGTATAAGAGAAGTACTTTGCATTATGTGGAGAAGGAGATTATTTTGAAGAAGTGGTATCCAGTATGATGCGTGTCTATCCCTCAAACATACTCTATTTATGTCCCAAAAAAGATTTAGATGTCATGAGTAGGTGTTTACTCCCTATAGCTCTTGTGAATGTGCAGTAGGTCTGACAGGATAAGGTCTTTTGAGGTATTGTACACAAGGTAGAGATTGCCCCTCTGTAGCCTGTTTGACACCAAGAAGAGGAGTAAGGCTTTGAGGGGGTCTGCATAGCTTTTATGTGATTTTCTTACTAAGAAAACATTCAAGTTGTGCCAAATGTTTGTACAGATACATACTGAATGGGGCATTATACTCAACAATCAATGTAATGAGTAAGGAATACATTGGAATGATTGCATCCCTGGAACTGGATGCCAAACCCTTAGTAATAAGGTGTGCAATCCTGAGCAGCCAAATACTCTGGATTGTGCAGAACACTCTGCAATTGTTATCAAGTTTGCTCACTGTTCTACTGTTCCATATTGAACAGTGGTGGCTCCGCTTTGTGATTTTGACTGGCTCATATACCGCAATAACAGCCAATCAGCATTGTGGTATACGAGCCAATCAAGTAACTACTTTTGAGGCAAAGGGAGACAATCAGGAGGCACAGAATGCAGTCTGAGCCAATCACATGCTGGTAACAGTTTTCATGACACTGCAGTACCATCACGCAGAGGAGGATTAGTTTGAACAGTAATTCACTCTTACCATGGATAAGATGGACAGGACAGAGATTGGACAAGGTGACAGTGGCAGAACAGAAGTTGCTGTGGGCATTGCAGTTCATCAGGTACAGTGACTATACACCAGACCACTAACAAGCTAAGGGAAAAGAGCTTACAAATGGGCTAAGATTTGCTTTACTTGGATCAGGATGGTTGTGGTGGGGCTGTTGCTGGGCTGCTGTTGCTGCCTGGGAGCTATACCTCTGATTTTTTTTCTTCCTGATTTTATTTGGGGGTTGTGGACTACTGGACTTAAGAGCTGCAGCTGCTTTGTTTTCTTATTGGGCAGTGGTAAGTAGCTCAATGTGTACAATATAGGAGTGATTAAACATCGTCTCAGACAGAAATAGGGTTCCAGATTTTTGCAGAATGTCCAGCTTTTTGCTTCATATTTTTGGTCTATTACTCATAAAATTTGTGGTTTTATGGCAAATCATTGAGGATTCAAGTCATTAAATAATGACATACATTTGAGTTTCAGACTTCATATCCTTCATAAAAATGTAGCTAATACAAATCCTGTCCAAGCAAGATTCTAAGTTTAGAAGAGCAATTGCTAAATTTGATGCTTGTACATTACTAATATAGAATAATATTTTCCTGGAAAAGTTATTTCCCTGTTTATTTTTACCACTAATTTCTATCCCTTTCATGTCTTCATTATATTTTTACTGTTGACTGTTCACTGCTGCTACTATAATTTGGTGCTTGTGGGTTTCTAATGTAGACAGCATCTTCCTGTAAAAACAATAATATATATAATAGAAAATATTTCTGTAAAGAGTTCCCTGACTATTCATTACTGTTTATAGCTTACTAATGTAGATAATATTTTCCTGTAAGCTTAAGTTCCTGTGAATACTTTTGTCATTATAGCCAAAGAACCACACCAGATTTTCCAGTGCAGCATTTTATTGACATAAGAACTATGCATGAGTCAAACAACATAGTGTCAATGTTTAGTTAATTATTTTTTATTCACCTATCTTTGCTTATTTTACCTATGTATTGATCAGTGCCTGATTTTGACTCCAGTATTAGCTCTGTCTCTTTTAATCCCTCTAGAAAGTGGTGACTTTTGGAAAAAAATATGATGAACAATACTTAAACTGCAAGAATTAGAATTATCATAGGATCATAGGAGGATACTAGACTAATGGCCCTAGGGCCATTACAAGGCTAGCCAAGTACAACCCCTGTTCCTAAGAATATCAAGGTAATAAGCAGAATTAAGTCAACAACTACTGCCCCTGTCCAAGACACAGGTAAAACTCCTGGGGTGAATTTGTGGTTTCCCATCCAGTCATCCAAATTATGCTTATATAGGGTCAGCGAGGGGCTCTGCTTCACCTGAATTGGAAGTTTGTTCCAGAGGATAGGTAATCTCTATGAGACATATTGGTCTCTCCAGCAAGTCCTGTTGATGTCACATACTAGGTTGAGTTCCGTAGAGCGAGTGCATCTATGGAAGGCAGACATCACCCCTGAATAGTCTGTAAGACATAGAGTGCAGTGACAGTGATTTCAGCCTGTGAACATATGGCATATGCTGAAAACCCTGAACTTTTTTGTAAGAAACCTTTGAGGTCTTTCCAGTTGCTGCAGGTGTCTGGTAAGGTATATACCAAAGGTAGCACTATACTCTATTATTGGCCTGATGAGTGAGGAGGACAGGGGGTTATAACCTCTTTTGTTCTGAATGCAATGCTCTTACTTTCTTACCACTGTGGAGACATGGTGGTCAAAGGAAACAATGCTGGTACCCTGTGTGCCCAAACCTCTCACCACTGATTGCGTGCTTAGGGTGTTGTTATTAATGTGGTAATCTACACGGATGTCACCCTTGCTGAAGGGGATTATAATGCACTGTTTTGCATTAAGTTTTAGCCCATGACTTTGGCACCAGTCTTTTGTCTGTGCAAGTTCCTGTTGTAGGATGTTGACATTGTTTGGAGACTCGATGACTGAACCCAGTTTGCAATCATTAACAAACTTTGTCAGCCATAGGCCTTTTGTTTTAGCCTGTACATCTGAGAAGTAGATTCCAAACAGCAGAGGCCCCAGCACAGATCCCTGTGGAATACCGTTGGTTACAGGTCTGCTGGTGGAGGTCAAGTCATCTATTTTGACTGTGTGTGTGTTCTATCTGTGAGCCAGTTTGCAATCAACCTGACAATATACGGGTTGATCTCCAGCTGGGTGAATTTATCAATGATGCCTGAGTGGGGAATAGTGTCAAAGGCCTTGGCCAGGTCCAGGTAGGCTGTGTGCATGGATTTGCCTTTGTTCAAGGCTTTGGTAACTGTCTCAAAGATGTCCACCAAGTTCAAGAGGCAGGATCTCCCTTAAATGAAACCATACTGGGTCGGGTCAAGCATTTGGAGGTCTCCTATATCTTTGTTAATAAGAACCATGATTATTCTTCTCATAGACTTGCATTGCAGATTAGGCTGGTCAAGGTTTTGGGTCTATAGTTCCCAGGGTCTATTGAGATGCCTCCTTTATTTATAGGGATGATGGTTGCTGTTTTCCATTTAGCAGGGACAAAACCAGTGCTTTGACTGCTGTTAAAAACAGTACCCAGTGATGCAGCTAGTTCCTATTTTAATCCATTTAGAATGCAGTCTGGGATATTATTAAGTCCCATAGTGGCTGAGTTGTTGGCTTTGGAGAGAGCATTTATGGCCTGCTCCTTGAAGATACACAGTGCAGGGCAGGTGGTAGGGATGCTTTGGGGATATGTGGTGAGGACAGGGGGGAGAAGTTTTCACTGAACCTGTCAGCTAACAGGTTGAATATTTATGTGGGTTTGGTATATGTGGTGCCATTTGTGATGATAGGAGGTACTGCCAGCCATGCCAGGAGAAATAAAGTAGTGGATTTATAACATATGCCACCACAGCTAGCTGGAATTTTGTAAATAATTATATGTCATTTATATATCAGATTGATTTGTACAGATGCTTGTGATAAAAATGTATTTGTGAGGTTTGCTTGTGTTGAAATGTATCAAAAGTGTGCCCTGCTGGAAGGAAAAGAAATGTACATGCATTATCGTAATTGTTTAAATGTATACATTGTAACAGCATATACTGGAAGTGAAGACGTTAATCTTAATAGGTTCATAGGTTCATAGGTAGGTACTAGGCTATCGGCCCAAGGGCCTACATAAGCCTAGCCAGCAAGGTACCATAGCTTACGCCACCCAAGAAAGTTATTTTCCTGTGCCACCATCCAGCAGAGACAAAGAAGTGATCCTCGGGGTGTATTTCCTATTTCCCATCCAGTCATCAAGATTTTTCTTGAAGAGTGCTAATGAAGAACTCTGCTTGACATAGATGGGTAGCTTGTTCCAGAGTATAGGAAGTCTCTGGGACAGGAATCTATCCCTCCAGCATGTCCTGTTTATTGTGGTGACAAGGTTTAGGTCCCTAGAGCGTGTAGCTTGGAGGGATTGGGATTTATTTAGGTGTAGCATGTCCAACAGCTCTGGTTTTGACATAGCTTTATATGTTAGGCAGAGATCACCTCGGAGTAGGCGATATGCTACGGAGTAAAGCTGGAGCTTTTTGGTGCGGTCAGTGTAGGGCATTTGTTTGAGGCCAGTAATCCTCTTTGTGAGGTACTTCTGTGGCCTTTCCAGCTGCTGCAGTTGTCTTGTGAGGTACATTCCAAAAGGTGCGTTGTACTCTATAATGGGTCTAATGAGTGATGAGTAGAGGGGAACAATGACCTCTTTTTTCCTGGATGAGAACCCTTTTATGATGAGGTGTGCCACATAGAAGGACTTTCTGACTACTGTGGTGATGTGACTATCAAAGGAGAGACTACTGTCCACTTGGGTTCCAAGGTCTCTTATCACGCATTTGGTGTAGATTGCTGCCTTTGTGGTAGTTCATGGGTACAGAGTTTTTCCCAAAGGGGATGACACTGCACTTTTTGGCATTGAGCTTGAGGCCATGGCTCTGACACCAGCATCTGTCTCAGTGAGGCCCTTCTGTAGGATGTCCACATCATTTGGGGACTTGACTATGGCTCCTAGTTTGCAGTCATCTGCGAACTTCATCAGTCAGAGGACTTCTGTGTTAGCCTGTACTTCAGAGAAGTAGATACCAAACAAGAGAGGTCCCAGGCTGGAACCCTGTGGCACTCCCCTTGTCACTGCCTTGAGGTCAGATTTGGAGTCTGCAACTTTTACAGTGTGGGTTCTGTCAGTGAGCCAGTTGGCAACCCATCTTGTGACGTAGGGATTTATACCTAGTTTAGTGAGTTTAGCTATAATTCCAGAATGGGGGATGGTGTTGAAAGCCTTGGCGAGGTCAAGATAGGCTGTGTGAACCACCTTACCCTCATCCCCAGCTTTGTTGACTGCCTCAAAGAAGTCGATGAGGTTCAGGAGGCATGATCTGCCTTTCACAAACCCAAACTGGGTGGGATCCAGAGTTTGGAGGTTACCAATATCTTTGTTTATGAGTTCCATGATGATACGTTCCATGGCCTTGTAGACCAGACTGGTCAGGCTAATAGGTCGATAGTTCCTGGGATCAGTGGTGGCTCCCCCTTTGTGGAGTGGTACAACTGTTGCTGTGCGCCATTCAGTGGGCACAAAGCCTGTTGCAAGGCTATTACTGAACATGGTGCTTAAGTGGGGAGCCAATTCATTCTGAAGTTTGTGTAAAATGCAGCCTGGGATGTTGTCTGGTCCCATGGATGCTGTGTTTTTGGCTTTAGAGAGTGCAGCTTTTACCTGCATAGTTGTGATTACAGGGACTCTGCATTCTTCCTGTATAGATATGGGCCCTTTAGGGGGTGAGAGGGGGTAAAGTTAGCACTGAACCAATCTGCTAGGATGTTGGCAATATCAGTTGGTTCTGTAATTTTCGTGCCTTTGTGCTGTAACTCAGAGCAGATCTGGGATCTGGGTGTTGAAAAATATTCTTGAAATTAAATTACCTTATGGTTTAAGCCACAGAGATGTTATCCCACAATTTTGAATGGAGCCAGAAATGCAATGTCTGTGCTAGAGAATAGGTTTCACCTCCAGTATGAAGACTGAAATGGTTTTATGGTTTAATGACTTCCAGGAGATCTGAGAAAAGCTCTACCTGTGTATATGGTAACACATAGGTGCTAAAATCCTATCAGCTTCTAGTGTTTGGTGATAGCATGAGAAGCAGTGTCAGATGTCCAGATGTGTGTCATGTCATTCTGTAAGCCAAAAATAATATTTAGCTATTAGTAGAAGTTTGCTCTCAGCATTCTGCATTCTGTTTTGGATGTGACAATAAGGACCACTCACCCACTTCATCTTGCCTTGAGGTAGTAAGTAACTTAACTTGGGAACAGTGTATTTTTTTAGATTAGTCAGGAGAATATAATGAGATTAGAAGCACTGTTTTTCTATAACTGTGTGAAGCTTTCCATCTGTGTTATTTTTAATATTCCCTGTGACTGAAACTCTGGTGTTCACTGTAAATAGATACTTAGTATTTTCATGTTCATTTATTATTTATTATTAAATATATTTACACTTTTCATTGTGGATGGTCCTTCTAGAAAAATAATTAAGTTTTGAGAGTATTTGCATATATTTATTTGGTGATAACTCTTGCCACTCCTGAAAGCCTTGCTGTTTGGTCAACATTACCATTTGTATTAATATTAACTTCACTCAGAATAATTGGACAACCTTTGAAGAGCCTTATATTAACTGATTGGTGGCAGTGAATCTGTCTTATAGTCTGGGCAAAGTTGGTAGAGCGGGTAATCTGTTCCAACCTTTCCCAGGTGTGTGCGTGTGTGTGTGTGTGTGTGTGTGTGTGTGTGTGTGTGTGTGTGTGTGTGTGTGTGTGTGTGTGTGTGTGTGTGTGTGTGTGTGTGTGTGTGTGTGTGTGTGTGTGTGTGTGAAAATTAAATCTCAAAGAGTGTGTGTGTGTCAGGTACATGGGGCAGGGACACGAAGCACTGGTTCCACAGAGACAGTGCTGGACAACTTGGCTTAGACACTCAGCTAAGGATCTAACCCTACAGCTATACCAGTGGGGAGTCTTACTGGGGACCTAGCTAGAGACAGATAGACAAAATCCAGACCCTGTACTGAGTGTGTTTCCTGTGTGCTCTTAAGGGAAATTGTGCTTGATGCAGATAGGTCTGCATCTGGAAATACTGAGTGTGTCCATTTGTATTCCAGGTGAACTTCCCTGTCTAGTGTCAGTGGTGAGGATTCAGGCTCCTTGATTACTGGCCCAGTGTGGAGATGTCACACCATTAACAACTAGTTCTGTGCAGATCTGAGTTTTTCCTTTAAGGTTTTCTGATATAGCTAAAGAATAGTCATCTGCAAACTTTGTCAGTCATAAACCATTAACTGTAGCTTTGACCTCCAAGAAGTAAATGCCAAAGATTAGTGGCCTAAGGACAGAACCATGGGGTACACTACTGGTGACATGTCTTCTAGAGGAGGTAGATCTACTCACCCTTATTTTCTGGGTTCTATTTGTGAGCAAGTTTGCTATCCAAAGGGCTACATAAAGATTAATGTTCAGTATATACTTCTCAGAGGTACAGGCAAGCACAGGAGGACTATGGCTGACAAAGTTCACAGATGACTGCAAACTTGGGGCTATAATTGACTCTCCGGCTGATGCAGACATCCTCCAAAAGGGTCTCACTGAGACAGATACCTAGTGTGAAAATCATGGCCTCAAGCTAAATGCCAAAAAGTGCACAGTCATCCCATTTGGAAAAAACAAAGTACCCACAAACTACCACATATGTGGTAGTCCCCTAAATATGGAAGACGTAATAAGGGATCTGGGGACCCAAGTAGATAGCAATCGCTCCATTGATAATCACATTGCCAAAGTGGTTAGAAAATCCTTCTACATGGCCCACCTAATCACAAAAAGGTTCGTATCCAGATCAAAAGAGGTCATTGTGCCCCTGTACTCATCACCCATCAGACCCATCATAGACTACAATGCCCCATTTGGAATGTACCTTACAAGACACCTCCAACAGCCGGAAAAACCACAGAAGTACCTCACCAAGAGGATCACTGGCCTCAAACAGATGGCCTATGCAGCTCGACTGAAGAAACTCCAGCTGTACTCAGTTGCATACTGCCTACTCAGAGGTGATCTCCGCCTGACATACAAGGCCATGTCCAACCCAGAATTGATGTACATGCTCCACCTAAAGAAAACTGTATCCCCTCGAGCCACACACTCTAGGGATCTAAACCTCACCACAACAATAAATAGGACGTGCTGGAGGGATAGATTCCTGTCCCAGTGACTTCCCATGCTTTGGAACAAGATTCCAATCTACATTAGGCAGAGCTCCTTGCTAACACTCTTCAAAAGAAACCTTGATGAGTGCATGGGAAACAGAAAGTTTACCCCAGGGATCACTTCAGTGGCTCTGCTGGACAGAGGCACAGGAAGCTAATCTAAGGGGGAGGTGAAAGCCAACACGTTTTGGCTAGGCTTATAAATGCCTTCGGGCAGATAGCCTAGTACCTACCTATGAACCTATGAACCTATGAACATTTAATTTATCTGCTTAAACTCTGGACTGCCAAGCAGGAAAACTGTGAGCATCAGAAACACTATAAAGCAATATCCAAAACATAGAAGGGAAAAAAAAAGTTGTCTTCAAGCATCTTTTGCAGGTGGCAGGTCCCCAGCACCTCAAATGTAAGGGAAAGTCCTCCCATATCCCCTAAACTTATATCAACACCATGGCCACACCAAGTCAAAGAAGGGAAAAATATCCCAAAAGAAAGCAACCACTGCCAGTGCACTCTTAAAAACTGTACCAGCAATGACTTCCAATGGAAAGCAGCAATCAGCATTATGTGCCTCAATGTCTTTTTCTTCGAGTAACTGACACTTTTTTCACTTTGACCACTATAGAGGAGCATTGAAAATAACTGTTATTGCAGTGCCTGGTAATGGACAGGATTAGATTCTGTTTTGTTTTCACATAAACAAATGAAAAATACGGCACAATAAATTGCATTATTCTCATTTCTTTTAATTCTACTTCCTGTTCTAAAAAAATGTAGAGGAGTTTATGAGCAGATAACTCACACACACAAATACACACACAAATACACACACGCACACACACACACATATGCACACACACAAGGCCGACTCATAAGTTATTATTTCAGGCTACAGCCCTGCAATTCACCTGGTTCCTATTAAGATGTAGAGCACAGAGCCTCTGAGATTGCTTATTACACTCTGCAAACAAAAAACAAATTTTCAGGAGGATGTGAAAATGGTCTAGCAATATCCTGTTTCACTTAGTTAGCTCCTGTTACCACTCAGTATGTAACACAACCCCAGTGATGTGTAGCTTCATGGAGAATGATGCAATTGCAAAGTTCACATTCCTGCATTCCTGGAATGAATCACAGAAGTCTCCTTACAATTCTCTTTTGTAGGAGGGCTCCACCCACTTCACTTAATTATGGGCCAATGGAACACATCACACTTGATTCTAAGGCTGGTTTATACAGACTTCTATACTGTATTCTATGCCTTGTAGTATCTTTACAGATGTTGATCTAACAATTTTATTCACATCTATGAACCGTGAGAAAATATTTACATTTTCATACAATGAGTAGAAGTTTGATGGCGTGAAATTTACGCATGAGCAAAGAGATTTTTTGTTTTTAAGTTGTTGATGTATTCAGAGATTACCAGGCTACTATAGTACATAAAGAAGACTTATGAGCTAAGTATGGCCTGTCTGGCTAGCTTGTCCTGAGGGTACGTACCATTTGGTGTACAGTGTTATGGGCAGTCATGTTATGAGAGATTTTGGCCAATTCTCCAATAAAATAAGTCCCGACCTGGTGTTTGCAATTCTTTATTCTCAATTAATTGATTCATCATTGTGACACACACCATGAGTGGTTGCAGTCATCCTTTGAGGGGAAGCAGGTTTTATGCTGTTATGTTTTTGATTTATGGACACAGAAATGAGACCTGTATTATTTCCTTTACCATTTTGTGCCTTGTTATACCGTCTTGCAGGTCATCCCTAAAATGCTTCTCATTACTGACACTATATCTCTATCACTTGCACATGCATGTTGTTAGGGACTCTTACAGTCTCCATCCCCTACACATGTCCTAGGTTTTCCTTATGCATTCCCTCAACATGTCCCAGACTTTCCTTGTGCACATCCATATATCACAGATATTTGTCTTAAAGCAATATTGGAATAGTTTAGGTTTTCTCACAACTGCCTTCGTTTTAAGCAATTACAAGCACTATTTGTTTTTAACCTTCTTCTCAATTATACTCACATCTTGTTATGTGTAATTATATGATAAGTTAAATACATAGCTAAATAAAGCAAATAATGCCGTGCATAGTACACAGTGATTAGAGCTTTGGTGCAAAAAAAAAAGATATTTTAATGCATTTTCACATTTTCTTCCAGCAATCTGATTCACAAAACCTGGATGGCTAGTTTGCTAGCTGACTAGATGCATATAGTTATCTACATATTTGCACTGTTTTTATAGTGATTATTCTAAATTTGAGTTTGTTTATATTTAGATATTTTATTTCTACACACTCTTAAGCTAGAGCAATCCAAAGTGAAGAATTCTGATGTCTTGTAGGTTCTCAACGCTGTTTAACAACTGCTCGGGAGATTATCTTTGGTATTGAATTATAAAAGCATGAGACAACACAAATGAACATAAAACACTATTCTGCCCATTATTGCATTCATTTTTTGTGGTTATGAGCATTTAACCAGTTTTAGAACGTACCACATTTCCCCTTTATCAATAGTTGTGCAGCATCAAATTGCTACATATGGGGGGGGGGGTGAGGATATGGGAGGTTTTCTTCTTTGCTGTAAAAGGCTTCTTATTGCCTTGTTTATCCTTTGGGTTTATATCATTTAAGACAACTTAACATATATTGACAACTCAAATCCCTGAACACCAAGTCACTGAAACTGAAGGGTTACACCGACTTTAGCAAAAAATGGAAAAACAAAAATCAGAAAATCAGTATTTTTGCATGGTGGGGGTCAATCCCCACTTCATCCCCCATGCCACTGCCACTGTATATTTACCAGCTCTGAGACTGCACAACTTTGGGGAATAGGATAAACTTCCTAACTTGTATTTGTGAGTCTCAAAGAAAATACAAACTGCACCACAACAAAATCAATACAAATGAACAATATGCCCATTCACATGCACTGCAAAAATAGAGCATGCTGCCTGTCATTCTCCATTTGCAATATTCGATTGACGATACCTTGATCAAATGATGCCAAATCAAATTCTGACTGAGCCAGCCTCAAAGAAAACAATGCATCCATATTCTTCACTGTGCTCAGAGATTTGTTATTAGTCACTTGTAAAGACAAGTTAAGTAGTTTGCATTTGAATTAGCAGAATTGTTTACATTTCCATTTGTAATAACATTAAATTTATGTGTGTGTTTGTGTGTGTGTGTGTGTGTGTATGTGTGTGTGTGTGTGTGTGTGTGTGTGTGTGTGTGTGTGTGTGTGTGTGTGTATATATATATATATATATATATATATATATATATGTATATGCATGCAATCTGTGTTGCTTGATTTAAGTAAGAGTTTGATTATAGTGTTGTATTGATTGCTGGCATTACGGATTTAATGGAAGCTGATATTCACAGGTGTGGACTGCTAAGGAATTGGTATATTTGAGGTGTGGATATCATACTTGTGGGACTTGGTGAGTGGCTCCTCCATGGCATGAGGTGAATCCATTTATTAGCACTGATTCTATAGTTTACTAAGAACTGAATGGAAATTATTGATCTTTTTTTCTCTTACGTATCTTTGAATAACACATTTTAGCAGCCAGTCCCTACTCAGGTCATAAACTAAACTTAATAGTTACTCTAATACATCTTTCTTATTTCCCTAAATATTTTCAGATAGAAAGATTAGTGTTTCTAAAAGCATGTTGTTAAAGCATGCCTTGATATCACCACTTGCAATGTGATTTGATTAAAATATAATACCTCACATATGGTGCGACCCTAATTTTTGTATTTTTTGGGAAAAACTACAGGGGCATGGGTTGCTAGATGTGGAATGGAAAAAGACTTCTACACCAAATCATCATTTTGTAACACTTTATTACTGTCATTCTTTTCTTTTTAAGTCAGGTATTAATTAATAAATTACATTTTTCTTAAAAGCCATTCCATAATATGTTTGGAACATTCCGTTTGCCTTGGCCATCTTCCATTTTGGAAGTTTTTTTAGGAATCTGCCCTGAAGAGTATATAGGTGTCCGCTTACATGCTATATGTTTTTATGCTGTCCATTTGTGGTCCTATATGCTCACTCATTTGAGTGTAAAATACATTAATTTACTAAGTTATAACTCCTTTTTGTTTTATATAGGCTGTAGGATATGCAGCTAAACATTTACCTGAAAATACACAGTCTCAGAACAAATAATTGTTAATTGCTACATGTACAAAAATAGTTCATTGTGTGTGTGTGTGTGTGTGTGTGTGTGTGTGTGTGTGTGTGTGTGTGTGTGTGTGTGTGTGTGTGTGTGTGTGTGTGTGGAGGTGGAAGGCAAGTGCACTACAGCCCCACAAACCATGCTAAATTACATAAAGAACTCCAAGGTCAGACTACAGTAGAGATTAGGGAAATATTAATACTTGGTTGTGGACAAAATCAAGTGCTTTCCTTTCTGTGTTGTCTTGCAGTATTTGGATAGGGAAGAGTGCTTTTTCAAAATACAGTGTTCAAAACTATGGGAATTGAGCATTTGTGTTTCAGCAAAATGTCTTTATTCTTGTTACATCCCTTTCCACGAAAGCTGATTCTGCATTGTGAAGCCTTAGTTTTGCTGATGTAGATATTCTTCTTTCGTTAATGCAGCCATAAACTGTTTAAACTCTTGGATACTAACCTTTTGGTCATGCGATTGTTCTTTCTCTTCATTTCAATATAAAAGATTAATATATTACTTGGAATTCAGAAACAAAAGCGGGGGCACACATGGAGGGGTGATTTAGAAACACACGTAGCACAGTGGTACAAAACAATGAAATATTATAGCTGACACAGCATGGAAATGAGCATATAATGAGATGGAAATGAACATTAAGATAACAAGGATGATGATGATGGAATGTATCACAGAGCACCTTGGTACTTGAGTTGATAGCTCCCTATCTTATGAACATCATGTAACAATAGTTGTTTGGAAACCCTTTTATTTAGTCCAATTAATTGACAGAGGGATTCAATCAAGGTCTTAAAAGATACTTGCTCCCTTATACTCAGCATTGATCAGGCCAGTTATTGAGCGCAATGTCCCCTTTGGGTTATATATCACTAAAAATATCAAAGAATTAGAAAGTCCCCAAAGGTTTCACACCAGAAAGATCACAGGCATGATGTCCCTGAGCTACCAAGAGATACCGGAAGCTCTAGCCCTTTATTCAGCATCTAATAGACTATTGATGGAGATCACAGTTTTGCCTTCTGTGCCATTAGAGTCGCAGTTATCTTGGACTTCCTATTTCAACACAAATCTGATATTTCTACCAATACTTAACCACGGACTTCAATTTTCACTAACAGATAAGTAAAATACAACGGAGGGACAAGATTATAATTCAACACCTCCCAAACCTCTGGAATAAATGCCTTTTGCAATTTAAGCAATGCAGCTCACTATCTTCCTTTAAACATAAACTATATGGCTGGATGGATATCCACAAATTTATTCCAGGTTAACTGATATGTCCCCTAAAGGAAGTGCTACCTGATGGAGGATACTGACAAGAAAAGAATGGTCATGAGACTCAGTGTCTTTGGAATATCTGAATCTAAAAAATGAGGGTAACAATATGGCAGAGTGATTCAGGAATGTATAAAATGGTACCATGAGCTGAGTGTCTGTTTGGCTGTGCACCATATAATTCCAGTCAGCAGAGGCAGAGACCACTCTAATATTTGGTGTTAGCAAAAGGATTAGCAGAAATGTACATATTTAAGACTGCTGTTTTCCACTGTGGAGAAGAATCTGACCAAGTCTCACATTTCATCCTCTCCATGAAACAGGAATAATGGACCGGCACCATGCAGGAGCTGGTAGTGATGATACACTCTCACATGCAGGCTTGTGGGATGCATATAATATCCATTCCTGTGGACATAAATGTATGTGTAGCATTGACAATCCTGGCAGCAGAGACTTTCCAGTGACCAGCTGTGGAGATTATGGGTAAGTCCCTTGCATCTGCCTCACAGATACTATACAAGTTTCTCAAAGCCATACTAAATCATGTAGTAGAGCATATGCAGTTTATGTACCACAGAGAAGAGAAACAACACCATGTAGCTGGTTTATGAAAAAGCCTATTTCGCAAAAGCATTGGCTGCCATGACATTGACATCAAGGCCCCAACAGGGACATACAGACAGCGCTGTACAAAGGTAAGGGATTCTACTTCATCAATTTCCAGGTGGTCTGCAATGCACAGTTTATAATAAGCAATGTGTCAGTGTGCCATGTAGACAGTGCCCATGCTTCTCCCACAGCTGGTAAATGTGATTTATATCATGGATTAGTGCAGGAAGACATTTCTCAGGGATTTCTTATTGGTAATGCCAGATATGCTCTGATATGCTCTGGCTCATGACACCAATATGCAATGCACAGAAATTGGCAGAGAATGAATACAACACTGTGTTATCTCAAAATGATAACCTCATTGAATGCATGCTCTAGACTAATGAAGGCCCACTTCCATGTTGATGCCCAACAGTGTGATTCAGAAACATGCAGCAAGACAATTATCAGGTGTGCAACATGTTACACAACATATTGGTACACAACTAGATACAGTAGGGCATTGACATTAGAGAGATTGTGCCAGATTCAGCAGTAAGGATGTGTCTGGTAAGGAGCTTGTAGAGGACCTGGCTGCAAGGGATAACCATGAGAGATGGAGACAGCTGATATGTGCTGTGGCACTGGTTAGGAAGCAGCACCTAGTTCACAATTATGGGCCAGATAATGTATAATAATACAGAGTACCAAAGATGCACTGAATACTGTAACTGGGCTTTGCTATACTATTTAGGGACTGGCCACACAGTGCATCAGGCATAAATTACCATGGTACAGGGCAAAGAGGTCAGGTGTCAGTTGAGGAGGGCCACAGTGACAGAGGTTGGCAATTGGCACTGTGTGAGCAGGGGAGGCTACAGATGTATGTGTGTGTGTGTGTGTGTATGTGTGTGTGTGTGTGTGTGTGTGTGTGTGTGTGTGTGTGTGTGTGTGTGTGTGTGTGTGTGTGTGTGTGTGTGTGTGTGTGTGTGTGTGTGTGTGTGTGTGTGTGTAAAATGAAGGCCTGGAGAACATAGTGACTCAGGTAGACTGTGCATTGAGAAGGTAATGTCTCTAGTTTGGGGTATGTGGCCAGTGGTGGGTGGTTGTGGTTGGCCTGGTGGCATGTGTGTATACACACAACTTCAGCAAACAGTATTGTACTGAGCATATTTCTCAAAGGCAGATTCCCTCCATGTGGTTGCCCCTTTGAAGTAATATCAATAGCATGATTTGCAGCTGACGCAGTAGATGGTGTGATGATCATAAATTGTAAGATTTGCCATGAGTATGTTCAGCATGTGCACCTCATCTCCATACACAACCATGGTGGGCACCCTCAGCTGTGGTAGTAGACATACAGGATGTGGCATTACCGAACCTAGACTGTCTAATTTCTATCCCACAGTGGGCTTCCCCACTGAAGTTGGAACAGGATCAGCCAAGAGAATGGAGATGCCCACGGTGTGTGGCAATGCAAACAGGCACTTTGAAGATATAGATTCCCCACTGTGCCTGTCCAAAATGTTACATAAATGGGCAAAGTCCTCTTGAGGCTGTTAGACAGCTAGTGTTCCACACCAATCAGCCCTGCAATGGCTATGGTGACATCAGCCCATCCATGTATGACTTCCCTGCATATTTGCTGTGTGACAGCCATTAGGCACTCATCTCAGGTGTGGAGTGGGAACCGAGGCACTGGAGGCCACTAGTACACTGGGCCCTACTTTTCTCCCCATGCTAATGGGAGCTGCCCACACCCACTGATGTCTGTGTAGCAGGGCACCATGGGTTGCTGTGTTGGCCAACTTCTGTCCTACCACCATGTGTTGTGATTGAGGGGTGCATTGCTCAGGCCATGGAGCAGTGTTTATGGAAGGAAAGGGTAATATTCTCATCATGTTACCAGTGCTTGACAGTGAACAGTGGCCACAGACTGCTGCATGTTGTGGTTACCATATTCATCTGGATCAAATATTTTCTTGACATCAGGCATGTCAACTCCCATGGTGAAAGATCTAGACCATGATGCATATGTGAAAAAAAGACACACTCAAGTGTTTCAGTGTAACTTTGTGAGAATTCCAGATCCAGTGCTGTTACAGCTGTAATAGAGATTGTTATGCAAAACATATAGGTTTTGCGCAGACTCAAATAGCAGCTGAAGATCTGACATGTCTGTAAAATGATATGACCACATTAAGCATTGATCCATCTCTGGCTATGGTGTGCTGCACTTCATGATACATATGCAAGGAAGGAACCACCTCATGCATCAACCACTGAAAAGCATGGTGGTAGGTGATGTTCTGCTTCATTGTCAAATCTTCTGCCAGGTAAGAGGGAGTGGTCTTGCACCCCAAACAGAAATACAAGGAACTCCTTCATGTTTGTTAGGGATGATTGTATAGCTTGACTTCCACCTATGGCCAGCAAGGGGTGTTATCTTGCTGCAGACATGATTAATCATGTTGACAGCTCTATGGCACACTTGATCTTGAGCTCTTTTATGATCATTGAAAATATTTATCTGTACAACAAGATCCCACCATACATGTTTCAAGAAGGTCTGTTAGCCCTTGTCCATTCTGAGGATCCACTGTCCTTGTTCATGAAGGCCCTGCAGCAAAATGTCTGTCTTTGCATGGGATAATTTCTCCATTCTTTTCCTTTCCTTTTGACACAGTGTACTCTGTAAATGTGAGGCTAGGCATATACATGTACCACTCTACCTAAGTCGCTGGTCCATGATATCTGCCACACCCACATTACAGTACCCAGCATGCAGTCTACAGACAGCACAAACTCTGCAATATCTAACCAACACAATCTCCATGCTGCAGGTTTCATGGCTGAATGGATAAATCTTTTAAGTGCATGTTAATACCTATCTGTCTGAAGGCTCTTATTGGTCCAGTGGCAGTGACACTGGCATGATATGCTGGAGGTCTTGGGTTCAAGTCCACAATGAAGGCTAATATTAATCTTTCACTTCTACTATTCTGACCCACAAAGAAGTGCAGTTCACTTTTTTAACTTTTCCAAATCTTTTGGGTTTCTGATATCATGACAGGAATAGACCCTATTCCTAAGTCAAAATTTGATTAAAGTTCATGAAATTAGTATAGAATCTCGATGGCAACACTCAGATCTGCTCTGAGCTACAGCACAATGGCACTAAATATACAGAGCCAACTGATATTGCCAACATCCTCGCAGATAGGTTCAGTGCTAACTTTACCCCCCTCTTACCCCCTAAAGGACCCATTTTTATATCGGAAGAATGCAAAGTTCCTGTAATCACAGTTGCACAGCTAAGAACCACACTCTCCAAAGCCAAGAACACAGCATCCATGGGACCTGACAACATCCCAGGCTGCATTCTACATGAACTACAGAATGAATTGGCACCCTACCTAAGTACCATGTTCAGTCATAGCCTCATCTCAGGCTTTGTGCCCCACTGAATGGTGCACAGCAATGGTTATCCCACTCCACAAAGGGGGAGCCACCATGGACCCTGGGAACTACAGCCCCATTAACTTGACAAGCCTAGTCTGCAAGGCCATGGAATGTATCATCATGGAACTTATAAACAAAGAAATTGGTAATCTCCAAACTCTGGACCCCACCCAGTTCAGGTTTGTAAAAGGCAGATCATGTCTCCTAAACCTTATGGACTTCTTTGAAGCAGTCACCAAAGCCATAGACGAGGTAGGGTGGTTCACACAGACTATCTAGATCTCACCAAGGCTTTCAACACCATCCCTCACTCTGGAATTATAGATAAACTCACTAAACCAGGTATAAACCCCTATGTCACAAGATGGGTTGCCAACTGGCTCACTGACAGAACCCACACTGTGAAAGTAGCAGACTCCATATCCAACTTCAGACCACTGGCAAGTGGAGTACCACAGGGTTCAGTCCTGGTCCTCTCCTGTTTGGTATCTACTTCTCTGAAGTACAGGCTAACACTACGACAGAAGGTCTTTGGCTAATGAAGTTCGCAGATGACTGCAAACTAGGAGCCATAATCAAAACTCCTAACAATGTGGACATCCTACAAAAGGGCCTCACTGAGACAAATGCCTGGTGTCAAAGCCATGGCCTCAAGCTCAATGCCAAAAAGTGCATTATCATCCCCTTTGGTAAAAACTCTGTACCTATGAACTACCACATAGGCGGCAGACTACTTAACACCGAAAGTATGATAAGAGACCTTGGGACACAGGTGGACAGTAGTCTCTCCTTTGATAATCACATCACCCCAATAGTTAGGAAATCCTTCCACGTGGCACACCTCATCACAAAAGGTTTCTCATCCAGGAAAAAAGAGGTCATCATTCCCCTCTACTCATCACTCATTAGACCCATTGTAGAGTACAATGCTCCTTTTGGCATGCACATCACAAGACATCTACAACAACCAGAAAGGCTACAGAAATACCTCACAAAGAGGATAACTGGCCTCAAACAGATGCCCTATGCAGACCGTCTCAAAAAAAAAAACTCCAGCTTTACTCTGTTGCATATCGCCCACTCAGAGGAATTCTCTGCCTAACATACAAAGTTATATCAAACCCAGAGCTGTTGGACATGCTCCACTTAAAGAAATCCCAATCCCTTCAAGCTACATGCTCTAGGGACCTAAACCTTGTGACCACAATAAACAGAACATGCTGGCGGGATAGATTCCTGTCCAAGAGACTTCCCATACTCTGGAACAAACTACCTATCTATATCAAACAAAGCTCCTCATTAGCACTCTTTAAGAACAATCTTCATGATTGGATGGAAAATAGGAAATTCACCCTGGGAATCACTTCTGTGGCTCTGCTCAACAGGGGCACATGAAAATAATTTTCTTGGGTGATGAAAGCCAGGGTACCGTTTTGGCTAGGTTTATATAGGCCCTATGGCCAATAGCCTAGTACCTACCTATGAACCTATGAAAGAGTGCTTAAAATGTATAAGATACACCCTACACTAATAAATTGCATCACAGCAACAATGAAAGAGGTTTGCAGTTAAGCCATGATAAAGGACAAATTATTATTCCAGGGATAAAAGTCCAAAAAGGATATGCCAGGGTGACTTTCTGTTGCCGTTGCTCTTTTGCCTTCCCCTTAACCCATTAAGCTGTCTGCTTAACAGATTAGGTCATAGCTATAATTTGGCTCCTAGAAAGCAACACGTGTAAATACCTCTCATCATCTCTTTGTCGATGATCTAAAACTGTATAGCTCATCAGATGAGGAACTGAAAGCACAACTGCAAGTAGTAAAATTCTTTTTCAGATGATATAAGAATGCATTTGGTCTTGATAAATGTGCAAAAGCAATCTTTAAAGTAGGAAAGCTGCAGCACCAAGAAAACATCAGTTTGGGACAGGAATGTGATTTAAAAGAACTTGAGAAAGCAGGAGTGTATAAATATTTGGGAATTGAAGAAGGATAATCAATAAAACTTGAACAAATGTATATCGCAAGGCTGTCCATGGACAGTCCTAATTACTGTGTTCATTTGTTTTATCAAACTTCTGACTTTTTAGGTTTTATTGACCTTCTGCAAACAATTTCTTTCATTGATCTTAATATGTCTATCTACCTGTATTAAATCAAGCAGCTCTTCTCTTAGCTCATTTTCTTCTAAACTAAGGGCACATTCTTTGTTCTCCATTTCATACAGGGAGTTGAGAGTTCCATAGCAACTTCTTGTGGCACATTCTCTTCAATTTCATCCTGTGTCATCTGTTGGTCTGTCATATGGGAACTCACTGGCCTATCACTCCTCAGCATTGACTGCATCAGGTGCCGCAGTTTCCTGTTCCTTCCCTTGCTGTCTAGCTTCAAGTGAAGGTTTATACGGATTCCTGTGAAAGACTCCAAAATATCTTCATATGGCAACTGACCTGTTGTTTCCTGTTATACTGGTTTCTCCTTAATTTGGATGTCCATTGCTTTATCCTGCTGTGGTGTTTTCTGAGTTAGATTTTCTACACTGAATCCTTCACTTCGCAAGTAGTTCATAACCTCAGTTTCTATTCACTGAACTTCTCTATTACTAATCTTCTTTTCAACTTTTCCTCTTTGTCTTCTTATTTTTTGTATTGTAAAGTTTTTCCATGTCCAGATTCCTTTGCCTGTATTTCTCTTCAAATATCTTTGGTGCTGCTTCACTTCTGTATGGCACTGCCCATGGGACAACAGTATGCAACCAGTCAGAGGTGTGTCTCTGCCACACCACACTATGCAGCATGTAGGTGTGAAATGTGAAACATGCCACTGCAGTCTGAGTCTGCATCCTAACATGTGTTCCATGTATTATGGACCCACAATATCATATGCGCAGCCTCCACTACACATGCTTACGGCTACGGTTGTGTTCCACTGTGCCCAGTCTGTCCCCCTTGGTGGTGGATTGCAGTATCTATTACCTATATACCTCTATGCCTTTTGATGTTTTCCATCTTCCTCATAATAAATGGTTCATAGGATCATAGGAGGTTACTAGGCTAACAGCCCTAGAGCCTTTGTAAGCCTAGCAATTCATGCCCTAATTTCATCAAATAATAATACCCATGGACTAGAGTGGCTTTGATATATGCCTGTGCCTTAGGATAACTGCAAGTTGCTAACAACATTACCATTGTCCACTCATATGTATTCTGGTCTTTAAAGGCATGCACCACAACATGGGGTTAAGGCACACTGCAAGCCATCTATGAGTATGTTACTAGCAACACCTGTGATGGCCCCTAGGTAGAATGGCACATATTTATGTCAGTAGAAACTCATCAGTTCAGAAAGAAATGTTGTAGTTATTACATCTCAGTTCATATGATTGCCATTGGATTCCTACTGAGCAACAACAAAAAGAGACATATTTTGCAAAGGACTGCCCCTCACCAAGCAACACCAGAGAAGCACAGTTTGAAATGTAATTTTTTCATCTCCCAGACACCAACAGAAACATTTTCCAAAGCAATTCACATCCACAAAACATTCTGAAAAGAATGTCCACTCACACAAATAACAAAGAGAGACATACTGAAAGGCACTCCTCTACCACCCAAAACTGAAGAAATACATTTTAAAAGGCCATTTTCTCACCCATCCAACAACAGGGACACACATTTTCTAATTCAGCCTCCTCCCCCACACATTACAAACACATGTATTTATTGATTTTCATTATGCTTTGTTGACTTGGTTAGTCCCAGTAGGCTGGCAACCTCTTTTCAGAAGAGACCTAATGTAATAATCATACTGATTAGGAGAAATTTGGCTAGGCCATTGGGAAACTCCCCATATTTTTTGTGTGTGCTGGGATCCTTGTGTGTAATATGGCAGTAATGTGTGTGTATCATGAAGATGTCAAATGTTTGGGAGAGCAGCAGGTGGGTGAAGCAGTAGTAATTACACTGGAAATTAGTGTTTTCAATATTCAGCAATTGCTGAAGATGGATGCAGAGAGATCAGATGATTGCTGGAGTAAAAGATTATGGTTGGAAATTGTTACAAACATAATAAGGGTTTTGCTGCTGTTTATTCAGAAAATGATTATACTGTACAATTAAATCAACTGGTGAGCAAAGACTAACAGAAAGGCAGTACCTTGGCTGCTCCAATTTAGTATCTTGTTGGAAATGTTCTGAGAATGAAAGCTATAAATCCAGGAGACATGAGCCAAAGGTCTTTTGCTGGCAAAGTATGCAGTCATATACAGTGGAGGATTGTATGATTCAAACTGTTACTTTACAACAGGGGCCACCATGGATTGGCACAGGTTTTGGACTAATATTATTTCCCTGCTTGGTATAACAATGCCACATTTGAAAGTTTTAATTTCTTTCTCTGTGGAAAATGTAAATGAATATAAATATACACTGAAGGAGGGTAGCAAAGAATTGTACATGCTTTGAAGCTAATTTAATGCTGGCACCTTAGTCATTTTTTTTCAAGCTTGTGATTTGCACATGCATTTATTTATTTATTTTAGTTTGCTTTCATTTATCAGGCTTGTTGACTGGATTTAATAAAAAAACATGTTTTAAACAGACCATTAGTAATATACATGAACAGTCATTAAAGTAGTATACGTTAACAGTTACACATTCATTTGCTAATTAGATTACATACAGATGAAATAAAGGCAAACTATTACAGAGTAAAGGATACTTATACATTAATAGATGTTGAACATTGAGCATTTGAAAAGATGTATTAGTTGGTTTGTCAAATAGATACTAGATCATGTGGTTTGTGTTTAGGAATTCAAATAAATGGAGGTGAGGGAAGAAATTAGGTAGCAGCGAAAATGTTAATATTGTAGTTAAAAAGTTTGTAGAAAGTAGGTTCATAGATTATACATATGGCTATCATAAAGGTTATGTTAGAAGTACCGAGGTGGGGGGTAAGTAGTATCACAAAACTATGCATATGGCTGTGAGATGGTAAAACTATTCAGGGATTGGTGAAGACTATTTGTGGGGCATAGGATTCTGAATTAAGAGAAATGCTTTGACCATATAGCATTTGAAGATAACAGTGACATTTATCCTACAGATATACAGGAACAGACCTATTGGTTTGACAGGTGAAGTTTTAGTTGTGTTTTAAATGAGCTTGCATTCAGAACAGGTTTCAGTGATAGTTGGATTAATTTCCTAAGTTTAGCTACATTATTTGAATATAGAGAATTACCTGCAGTATTAGATGATTTGATTATAATAATTAGTGAGTTTTCTCTAGAATGAAAACTTCTGTTGGGAGAGTAGTGTTGTATTAAGTTGTTAAGGGCTGGGTAATTATCTTGCATATACAGAAGTCTGCGTACTGTAATTAGTTCAGGGAGAGATAGTTGATTTAGTTCTAACCAGATTAATTCTCTGATGGCTAGGCAACAGTTTATTTAAGTGTATAGTTTACTGCAAATTTTGCTATTTTATTAAGTGCAGATTGGACAAGTGATTCTTTTGTATTAAAAGAAAAATTAAAAGTTGAACTTCAGTGACATTGTAATGTTTTACAACCTTTGTTAAAGATTTTGGATGCTATGGAATTATAGACTGAGGGGTGAGAAGGAACGATTAAATTATTGGTGGTGAATGGACTATTACAATATGCTGTCAATCAAATATATATTAAATTTAGTGGTACTGGTCAACCAAAGTGCTTTTCTGTGTGGCCAAATAGGCCATTTTCATAGACATTGCCCAGATGTCATGTACATAATGTGGGCAGTGAGGGGATTTGAAAAGATCACTTTGAGATGAGATTTCCATTTACTTCATGGATAAAGTGATATGTTTTCCTCCAAAGTAGCACAAGACAACACAAACTGTAGAGAACACAAAAATGCATAAAACGGCTGGATAACCTTCACTTCACTTTTATTCCAAGGCACACAAATTCCAGTAAGCGCTTTTGTCTCCCAAACAATCACGATAAGAGACTTCTTGACTCTGAAGAAGTATCTTATTGTGATTGTTTGGGAGACTGGAATTTGTGTGCCTTGGAATAAAAGTGAAGTGAAGGTCATCCAGCCATTTTCGGCATTTTTGTGTTCTGTAAAGTGATAGGTATGTTTAAAGCAGAAATCAGTAGCAGAATATACATGACATTTAAAGGGAAATATAAATACTCAAATAATTATTATAATTTGCTGTGAAGATAATTTGAAAGAAGAAATTAAACAACACAATGGAAAGAGAAATGCTTTACAGCTGTATGATGATAGGAGGTACTGCCAGTCATGCCAGGAGAAGTAGGACAGTGGATGTGTTACATACGCCAACACAGCTAGCTGGAATTTTGTAAAGAATCATATGCCATTTGTATATCAAACTGATTTGTACAGATGCTCATGTTGGAAAATGTATTTGTAAAGTTGTTTGTGTTAAAATGTATCAACAGTGTACCCTGTTGGAAGGAAAAGAAATGTACATGTATTATTGTAACTGAATTATTTTATTTATTTATTTAATTATTTGCAATTTGATTACCGGGGAAGTCCACTGGGCCAAATTGACCCATTTTCAGTAGAGGCCCAGGGAGAAAAGCTCCAAGATGCATTATACAATTTAGATACAAATGACAGTTAATATTAAAGATCTTATATAGAATAGTTACTCATAAATGCATTCAATATCATGCATAGTTAACAAATTCATTAAGCGTGAAGGTAGGGATCATACGGTTTCATTTGAGGAAAACAGATATGGGTTAGGTGTGGAAACAGTTTACATACAAACCTTTTAAGAAAATATAAATATGCTTTACATACACACATCAACAGTAGAATGCTATTTAAAATATTTACAAGGTTGGGCTGTGTGAGGATAGCTGTAGGAGGTGAGAGCTTAGAGAGAAGCTATAGAAATTGTTGAGAGCTTAGATAGGTCATAGGAAGATAACTATGAGAGTTGTAGAGCTTGGGAACCAGAGCGAGAACCCCCTTGGATTAGGTTGGGTGAAGGCAGGTACATTTCCATTTAGTGGACAGGTGTTTGAATAGTTGGGTTTTGAAGTTTTCTGAGTTTGGTATGGTTCTTAGTGTGGAGGGAAGGGAATTCCATTTTTTTGCCTAGTGAGAAAGATAGGAAAAGTTGGCCAGCAGGACGTTTAGGTTTATGGATAGTAATTAAGTTCGGATTTTCAGATCTGAGCTCTCTGTTGGGTGTATAAGGGGGAAGGATGTTAGTTAGAGTGGGACATTTTGTTGGGTGAAATATGAATCTATGTGCAGTAGTGAGTTGGAGATAGTCTAGGTAGTTTGAGAGTGCAAGCCAATTCAGGGATTGTAGGGTTAGGCAGTGATGAGTGGTATTTTTAGATTTAGAGGCAAATTTAGAGATTTTGTTGTATCAGTTTTCTAGTTTAGAGGTGATAGAGGAGGACAGGTTGGTTAGGAGAGGGGCTCCGTATAATAAGGAAGGAAGAAGATAAGTCAAGGCCAGAGTTTGCCTGGTAGATCTGGAGAGAAAGTGATTATTCCTTTACAGCATACCTAGCTTTTGGTGGGTTTTCTTAATATTTTGTTGAATATGAATATCAAACTTGAGGTGTTCATCTACAGTAATGCCAAGTAGTTTGGCAGAGAGGACTACTTCTATAGGTGAGTTGGTTTGACTATAGACTTTGAAGTTGTTTTTATCATAGGAGAGGGTCTTTGTGGGAGGGAATAGTAGAATCTTTGATTTACTTGCATTGAGAGAGAGAGGTGGTTTTGGCGCATCCAGTTTTCAGTTGTTGAGAAGGCAGTTTGGGTTTTAGTCAGCAATTCAGAGAGGTTTGAGGCAGAGCAGACTAAGGCTGAATCATCTGCATATTGAACAATTTTAGCATCAGGAATAACAGTGTGAAAGTTATTGATGAAGATGTTAAAAAGCATTGGCCCAAGGCTGGATCCCTGTGGTACGCCAATTTGGGTAGGTAGGAAGGAAGAGATGGAGTTCTTCCATTTGACTGCCTGTGATCTGTCTGACAGATAGCTGGAGAACCAGGATAAAGCATTATGTGAGAGATTAAGGTTTGACAGATGACAGAGAAGGTGCTTGTGGGAAACAGTATCAAAGGCTTTAGACAGATCGAGTAAAACAGTAGAAACTAAGTGGCCCGAATCTCGGGCTTGATTGACAGTTTCTAGGAAAGAGAGTAGAGTGGTTATTGTGCTATGGCCTGGATGGCAGCCATGCTGGGTAAGAGTGAGCAGATTGTTTTGTTACAGGAAAGGCATAAGTAGGAGGTGGATGCATTTTCCTAGGATTTTGGAGATTGGTAAGAGCAAAGCAATGGGGTGAAAGTTTTAGATGCTGGCATTTTTACCTCCTTTATGAAGAGGAAGAATATAAGCTGAGCGCCAGAGTTTGGGGACATATGATTCATTTATGGATCAGTTGATAATGATGCTGATTGGGAGTGCAATGTCATCAACAGCACATTTTAGGAAGGGAGAGGGAATATTGTCGGATGCATTAGAGCAAGGTTTAAGTTTGGACAAAAGTTTTTTTATAAAGCTAGTGGAGATGGGTTTGAGTTCAAACAGATGAGGTGATTTAGAAAGGGGAGAGTGTAGAGCAGTTGGGTTATTATTGGGAAATGTCTTGGTCAGGGTAGTAATAGTGTCTATGAAAAATGAGTTAAATTCAGAGCCTAGTTCGAGATCATATTTACTTGGGTCAGGACAGGGATTATTCTTGGAGCCTGGATTGAGGAGTGAGTTTACTAAGTTCCAGAATTTTAGGGGGGGTTTATTGTTATTGGACTGAAGTTCGATATAGTAGGATTTTTTTTCTTTGGTGATTAGTTTTGCATGGTTGTGGAGCTGTTTATATTGGAGCAAGGTATTGTCCAGTTTATTGTTTTGGTAAAGCTTCCATAGTTTGTCTCTGTGGTGCATAATCTGTTTTGTCTCTTTGGATAGCCAAGGAACAGTTTTAGTTTTTATCCTTTTGTTTCTTAGTAGGGCTAGTGAGTTTAAAGTATCAAGGAAGACAGAGATGAAGTATTCTATAGCCTTGTCAAGAGGAAGGATGTTTAGAATTTGTCATTTCATTTGTTTGAAAGTATTTGAGAAAGTAGTTGGGTTGAAGCTACTGAGGTTACGAGTTTGAATGTACTGATGCTGGTGTGGGGAGGAACTAGTTGAGCGATGCATGAAGGCTGGGAGGTGGTTGCTAAAGGTATCAGGAATTGTGCCAGAATTGGTTATTTTGTTTGGATCTGAGACTAGGATCCAATCTATAATGGATCCAGAAGGGTTTATTTTGTTAGTCTGAGTGATGGAGAGGATTATTTGAGTAAAGTTATAGAAGTTAATGGATAGGGAAGGAGAGGGGAAATTGATTTCATTCCAGTCAATATTCACATCACCAAGGATGTAAGTTTCATAGTTAATTTCAGTAGAGGCCCATAGGAGAATATTTTCGAGTGTACAGATATTGTTACCAGGTGAGATATATAGGGCAATGATGCAGATATTTTTATGTTTATTTAGTTTTAGAATTCCAGCAGTTAGTCCAGTGTTCTGGAATTGCGGAATTGGAATTTGGAGGGGAATTAAGGTAAGAAGGTTGGAGTAGACTAGGGCAGTGCCTCCACCTTTTTTATTCAGTCGGTCATTTCTGAGACAATGAAATCCTGGGGGCAGAATCTCAGAGTTGGCGATAAAAGGCTTGAGCCAGGTTTCAGAGATGGCTAAGATATCTGGTTGGTTATGGCTTCACCAAGCTTGAAATTGGTGTACTTTGTTATTTAGACTTTGTGCATTAATTGTAAAAATCTTTAGGGTGTTGAGATAGGAGGAAGAGGGTAAGGGATGAGTGTTGTTAATAAAGGATGTAGGACCAGGGTTAGGATAGATATCACCAGCTTGGACTAGGTTCTTGAAGGAGATATACTTTAGCCATATTGGTCTGCCAGGCATGAATTTTGGTAGATTGTAGATTAGAACAGGTGACAGTATCTTGACTTTAGAGGAGAATAGTTTAGGGTGGAATAGGTGCAGCGGGTGGGGCTGAATGAGAGAAGAGGAGATACAGTGGAAATGGGAGTGAGAGTGAGGGGGAAGGTGGGTTTGTATGGTAGTGGTCTTTGTAGGTGGTATTGGACAAGCATAGGTGGAATATGAGGTAGCATAGTATAAGGGAAGTAGGAACAGAAAGAGGAGGCTGTGGGACTGGAGGGTGTGATAACTTGAGGAGAGCATGTTGGAGCAAAGAGAGAGTGGTATGAATGGTTAGGAAAATAGAGAATACTATGAAGAAGAAAGGGTTTAAATAGTGATGGAGGTATTCTAGAGATTTAAGGAAAGAGGAGGGGACTATAATTATTGGGTGGAGTACAGATTACAGAGTTTAAGAAGGATGGCTATAGATGGGAGGAGTAATGAGGGGGAGCTGGTATTGAGTGATTAGGCTGAGAGGGTGGGGTGAGATAGGAATAAAGCTAGGAGTTCTGGGGGCGGGTGGAAATGGGGGGCAGTGTAGGGGAGCGGAGTGAGCCCATAGGGCGAACGGAGCAAGAAAGAACACTAGAGGTGCGTATGGCAGAAAAAGTATCAGCAAAGAGCAGTTTAAAGGCTGTAGTTGGAAGGTATGAGCTAAATATTTTCAGCCAGAAAATGAAGGCTGCCTTTGCAGAGGGTGGTTTAGCAGGGAGGAAAAGATATTTACAGTCTAAGGATATTAATTCATAACCAACTGTTTGTGAAAAAATAAAACTTGTTGGGATTATAAAGAATATCTAGGATTTATATTGGTAGATGCTGCCACCTAATGGTAGAAGGAGATAGCAAACAGCATGGATAGTTGGACCAGTCTTAGGTTTAAATATATTCTAAGGTAATGATAACAGGAGGGGGAGAGGGCAAATGGTCTGCGGTAGGCTGCTAGAACGCACACACGGGAGGGCAGATTAACTCTATAGATAGTACATCAAGTCTACATTTAATTAGTGTTAAGCAACAAACATTTACACACTTTTGTTCGGGGGGGGTCTTCTCAGTAGTATTTTTCTAAGTACCAGGCAAGCTGGCCAGTTCAGGGGGTCTTCAGGTGATAGCCGGAGTTATTCCTTTTGCGTTTAAAGCAGGGAGGGAGCACCCGGAATGGATTACTGTAGAGCAGAGGGAGACAACACTGAGTTTGTTAATATTGCAGATGTAGAGGGGAAAGGTAGAAGGTAAGGGATGTTTAGAGAAGAAGTGAGGGTGTAAAAAAGCACAGTAGTAGAGAGAGGCCATGGTTAGATGAGGCTAGAGCAAGTATGTAGAGGAAGATTAGGTTTAGGGGATTAACAATGGAAAGCAGCAGACATTATGCTATGAACAATACAAGTTAGGCAATATAGGCTCCATTAAATAGAACAAAACATTCATTCAGCAGTTCAGCATGCTATCAGTGACCCTAGTCCATTTGAGAGGACAGGGTTATACAGCAGTAGAGCCAAATTTAAGCAGCAGAAAGCAAGGGGTAAATGATAAAGTAATACCATAACATCTCTAAACAGTGCAATATATAGTGCTCAACAGACTAACACAGTAAACTACGATATGTTCATGCTGTGCAATAACTTGTGCTGAACAGTTTTCATAACAGTTTTCAGAACAATATAAAAGCCATGCGGTGCCCTTATAGAGACAAACGGAAAAGAAAAATAACTGCTAAGCCAGTAATTAAGCTAAAGGCTCTAGTAGGACCATTGATCCACTTTGAAAGAGAAATAAAGGCCTCCAACGATATATATTTTTATTGGCATCCTTTTAATAGGACATCTGGAGAGCAGACTAGGCCAGCAAAGTGCAACAGTCGAGCCCTGTATACTCAGACCAAAGTAATGCAGCTGGCGACAACATAAAGAGAGACTCACTCATCCCAAAAAGCAGCATACAGCTTCTATGCCAGTAATTAACCTAAGCAAAGGGCAAATGACACAGTAAAAAGCAAGCAGTCAAATAGTACAGTATATAGAGCAAAACAGTCCCCAAAAACCATGTACAAGCTGTGCGGAGCCCTTATAGTTACAAATGGAAAGAAAAATGGCTACTAAACCTGATTTTGAGTGGAAAACCTGAAGGGGGATTGTTATTCCACCTTAAGAGGCTATCCGGCATTCAGCGATGCACTTTGGTTGGCGTCCTTTTAACAGGACATCATTACACAAGGTTTCTGGTCATGACAAGCCAGCAGTATTCAATCAAGCCCCTTGCACCAATACAAAATGAATGCAGCATTAGTCAGTGTAGAAAAGAGCACCACTTGTCCCAAAAGCAGCTTGCAGAGGTTAAAAACACATGTAGGTCACAGATAAATGAAGCCGTCAGCACAAGGTCAACAATAACCATACAACACAGTTACAAACATTGCTTTGGAGTGATAGCCATCAGCACAAGGCCATCTACAACCCTAAAACACAGTTACAAGTAAATAAATGCGGAGTGTAGCACAATAGTTGCTTAGAGGCTTGCAAATGATAGACAGATATGCCGAAAAGACCTACTGGGAGGTGAAAACAAGCAGCCTAAACCACAGGACCAGCACAGAGGAGCTGTGGATGCTCAGGGCAGGAGTTAAAAATGGCACCACAGTCTGTGGGAGATATAAGTAAACTGCAGGAGGAAACTAGCTATGGGGGAATGGATAGGTGGAGGAAAGATGTTTGGACTAGAGGGGTAGAAGGTAGGAGGGACTAAAGGGGTGGAAAGTTGGTAGGAAGAACAGTTCCAGGAGTGGGGAGGGCTTAATAGAGGTGAGTATGGCAGAAAAAGTATCAGCAAAGAGCAGTTTAAAGGCTGTAGTTGGAAGGTATGAGCTAAATATTTTCAGCCAGAAAATGAAGCCTGCCTTTACAGAGGGTGGTTTAGCAGGGGGGAGAAGATATTTACAGTCTAAGGATACTAACTCATAACCAACTGTTTGTGAAAAAATAAAACTTGTTGGGATTATAAAGAATATCTAGGATTTATATTGGTAGATGCTGCCACCTAATGGTAGAAGGAGATAGCAAACAGCAGGGGTAGTTGGACCAGTCTTAGGTTTAAATATATTCTAGGGTAGTGATAACAGGCAGGGGAGAGGGCAAACGGTCTGCGGTAGGCTGCTAGAACACACACATGGGAGGGCAGATTAACACTATGGATAGTACATCAAGTCTACATTTAATTAGTGTTAAGCAACATACATTTACACAATCTTGTTTTGGGGTCTTCTCAGTAGTATTTTGCTAAGTACCAGGCAAGCTGGCTAATTCAGGGTGTCTTCAGGTGATGGCCAGAGGTATTCCTTTTGTGTTTAAAGCAGGGAGGGAGCACCCAGGTTGGATTAATCTACACAATCTTGTTGTGGGGGGGTCTTCTCAGTAGTATTTTTTTAAGTACCGGGCAAGCTGGCCAATTCAGGGTGTCTTCAGGTGATGGCTGGAGGTATTCCTTTTGCATTTAAAGCAGGGAGGAAGCACCCGGGATGGAGTAATTTACACAATCTTGTTGGGGGGGGTCTTCTCAGTAGTATTTTTCTAAGTACCAGGCAAGCTGGCCAATTCAGGGTATCTTCAGGT
Organism: Protopterus annectens; assembly: GCF_019279795.1. Taxonomy (NCBI): domain Eukaryota; kingdom Metazoa; phylum Chordata; order Ceratodontiformes; family Protopteridae; genus Protopterus; species Protopterus annectens. The sequence continues at coordinate 235,765,883 of NC_056738.1, forward strand.
GATGGCCGGAGGTATTCCTTTTGCGTTTAAAGCAGGGAGGGAGCATCCAGAATGGATTAATTTTCACAATCTTGTTGGGGGGGGGTCTTCTCAGTAGTATTTTTCTAAGTACCAGGCAAGCTGGCCAATTCAGGGTGTCTTCAGGTGATGGCTGGAGGTATTCCATTTGGATTTAAAGGAGGGAGGGAGCACGCGGGATGGATTACGGGAGGTGAAAACAAGCAGCCTAAACTGCCGGACTAGCACAGAGGAGCTGTGGATGCTCAGAGCAGGAGTTAAAATGTATATGTTTTGACAGAGGATACCAGAAGAGAAGAGGTTAATCCAAGCTTCAAAAATAGTAACAAAATTAAATGACTAGTCCTAGGCCATAAAAATGTTATCTTACAGTTTTTAATGAAGCTAAAGATGCAATGTCTGTAAGAACCATGGTTTATTAGTTCCTGTAGGAAGAAGGGAAGTGTTTTATGGTTTTATGACTTTCAGCAGATGCACCAGATCTGAGTAATGCTCTTGTGTGTGTATTATTGACATGTAGATGCTAAAATACTGCCAGCTTCTACTGAACGGGATAGTGCAGGGAACAGAGTCAGATGACTAGATGTGTGTGATGTCATTCTTTAGGGCAGAAATAATACTTAAATATTAGCAGGAGATTGCTTTCAGTATTCTGTATTCTGTCTTGGATCTGACAACAAGGACACAGATCATCTTGCCTTGTTTTATTCAATAAGTAGGAGCAGTAATTCTCTAGATCAGTTAGGAAAATATAGTGAGGACAGTTAAGTATTGTTTTTCTGTAACTGTGTGAATCTTTCTAGCAGTGTTATTTTCAATATTTCCTGTGACTGTGTTTACTGTAAATAGATATTTAGTATTTTCACATTCTTTATTATTTATTATTAAATATATTAAACTTCTCACTGTGGCTGGTCTTTTAGAGAATTATTTTAACCTTTGAGAGTACTTACATGTATTTGGTAACAGCTCTGGCCACTCCTAAAGCCTTGCTGTTTGGTCAACATTACCATTTCTATTAATATTCATTTCACTAAGTATAGCTGAGTACCCTTGCAAGAGCCTTAGGTAGCTGGCATCTGACGTTGTAGTGCCTGGTGGCAGTGATAACTTCCTTATAGTCTGGGCAGAAGCGGGCATAACTAGAAAACCTGTGCCAGCCTTTCCCAGGTGTGTGTGTGTGTGTGTGTGTGTGTGTGTGTGTGTGTGTGTGTGTGTGTGTGTGTGTGTGAGTGTAAATCAAATCTGAAAGTGTGTGTGTCAGCTACTTGGAGCAGGGACATGAAACACAGATTTAACAAAGACAGTGGTGAAGGACTCGGCTTGGGCACTCATGCTGAGGACTTAACTCTGAAGCTGTGCCAATGGTGAGTCTTACTGGGGACCTGGAGGGAAACAGATAGAGAAATCCAGACCTTGGTGCAAATGCGTGTCCTGTGTGCTCTTAAAGGAAAATGTGCTTGATGCAAAGAGGTCTGCATCTGGAAATACTGAGGGTTTCCATTTGTATTCCAAGGGAATGTCACTCTCCATTGTCAGTGGTGAGGACTGAGGCTTCTTGATTACTGGCCCAGCATGGAGAGACATCACAACCTGTATAAAATGAGATAATAATGCTGGGTTGAAGAAAACAAGTTGCCAATATCTATTACAAATAGGCAGCAAAATCAGTAATGCCTTGTATCCTTAATAAAAATGGTAAGATATTTTTTGGAACTAATGAAATATTACAGTAAGTATATAATTTTTTTTAAAAAAGTTTAAGACAATACCTACTGAAAATTATTTTCAGATAATAGGACAATCTTTGAATATAGGTGATGTTGAATTAAAGAAACCACTTACAGTATTAGAAGTTCAGCTGGCTCTTTGTTACATGTGTAATACAACATCATGTAGAGAAAATGGTATCCTATACTTTAATTATAAACCGGCAAAAAAATAGAAAAATAATTTATTGGTCAATGCATATAATGAATGTTTTTTAGGGGGAGTTAGGCAGATTACTGGAAGGAAAGAAAAAGAAAATTTGGATTGTTGTAGGCCATTATCACTATTAAATTGTGATTATAAACTGTTAGCATCCACTTGCAACATAGATTGTGAATACAGTTAGTTGGTCAACTATCATCTGAAATGCAAGAGTAATTAGGTCTATTAGGATGATAATGATTTTATGGGTGGTTAAAGAATATGTGTATCATTTCAGTAGAGAATTTAGAAGAGGATTTTAAGCTGATTTCATATTGCAAAAGCAAATGATTTGGTGTGTCAATAATTACTAATATAACTTGACATGAACGAAATGTCAGTAGACTGACTTTCATAAGACCAAGACCAGAAGCTCAAAGTTTTACATGAATGAAACTTCACAATACCGATGTTCAGAAGACTGAATGTTTGATGTGCTTACAGTCCAAGCTGAGCAGAACAGGAAATCCACTCATTTCCACACTGTAGTGAGATCTCAGTGTTGGTATATTTCATTTGCAGGGGGTTTGGGAGGGTGCAGCCCCCCTGCAAAAACATAAAAGTTGTAATTAAATAGTTGTTTTTATTGAATTTAAGCATTTGTAATGAATATTCATGTCAGTGCTAAAGACACCGTAATGAATATTCAGTGGGATTTTCTTTGAGTTTGCATCTATTGGTTGGTGGGTGGGGTTTAGGTGAGGTCAAATACATAGTTTGGGTTGGAATGTTTTAGTGTGCTGTTGCAATGCTGTTAGGTTTTACTGTCATAATTTCATTGAGTGGGGGGTAATTCAGGATTTTGTTGTTTTGGTTTTGTGATCCATATATGTATACACTGTAAATATGTATATATATATATATATATATATATATATATATATATATATATATATATATATATATATAATTGGTCAAGGGTTGGGAACAGGTTTGTTTCATGGATTATTGAGGTATCTGTGAGTTATTACATTAAACCTATAGTGAACAGAGTTGTAGGAGAATATATCCCTTTATGACAAGGGATACAGCAGGGGTGTCCTTTAAGAACCATGCTATTTGGAATATATATGAGTTAAGTAATATATCAGATTAAAAATGAATTACAAGGAGTATTTATGCATTTTCATTATTTATTAATTTATACAGATCATATGTCAATATATGCAGACTCTGTTAAATGATTTAAATGAATTTTGAGAAGTGTTGTATTGATATAATCACAATTATGTGTTAATGGATCTTAAAAGGAATTTTCTTTTATATAGAATTTTTGAGAATATCAGCAGTCTCCTTCAGTGTTCTATACCAGAGGAAACTTGGAGAAATATTTTATTGAAAATGCAAAATAAGATAAAAATGTAAATCTTTCTCAATAGATATTTTAAAAAACACATTTATTAAACACACATATTATTTTTCTCTAGGAAATTATTTAATAAGAATGTATTTTTCTCCATGATGCAGGATTATAGGCTAAACCCTATTAAGAAGGGGACTTGTATAGAGACAGGAAAAAATGTGGGATTAGAGATGATTCAGCCAGTCAAAAATGTTTATGCTATCTTTATACACATATTTCTAGTGCTACTTTTTTCTACGTTTGGGTCCGATTTTCTTGGAACATTATTAAATGGAAAAAGAATGAAAATCCCACATTTATGGGATCATATGACTGTGGAATGTGAAGTTTATTTAAAAAACTGAGATAATGAAAAATAAATTGTGCTATGGCTTTGGAAGAAAAATTGGATTTGGTTGAGACAGCCATAAAGACTTAAAGTTTTAACCTGCATAGAAACAACTGGATAATAGCCCTGTTTAAAATGTATATAACAGATTAAAGTGGTGTAAGAAATATAAATTCATGAAAGACTTTATCTGGAAATATGGGCATAAGAAATTACCAGTTAAACCTTGTTTCCACATAAACAAATATTGGTAAGATTTGTGGCAAGCCAGAAATGACTAAACGTGTTCTTATGGAATCCATCCATACATACATACATCAGCTATCCCTTTTCCCATTTTTGTACATGGGGTTGGGGTGTCACTCCAAAGTGCCAATCATCTAAAGCCAAGCTTCACACTGCCAGGTGGCTAGCCCTGCCACAGCTGTTCTTCCATACCATACACATCCATGCAGGCTCACACCTATGGCCAATATAGAGTGCGCAGTCCACTTACTGCATGTCTTTGGAATGTAAGAGGAAACTGGGCCACCTACAGGAAACCCATGCAAACACAGGAAGGATATACAGACCACACATGGAAGGTACCTCAGCTGGGATTTGAACCAGAGAATGTCTTGCTGTGAAGTGACAATACTATTCTCTGTGCTACTCTGCCAGCCTATTGAACTTGTTCTTATGGAATGCAAGACTATAATTTATTTTTGGGAATGTGAAGTAGAATACGAACACAAAAGGTTGCACAGATACCAAAAGAAACTAGAAATATTTCTTTAGCTATGTCTGGAAAATAATGAACAATGTCTGACAATCCAGTTAGCTCATCCATAATAATATCACAGTGATTCCATAAATATAGACAATATATTAGCAGTCAGATTAGTGCTATCTTTATCCCGCCTACCAACATATTTACCCTCACTGTCTCTATAAATTTAGTTTCCATGAAATTTCCTTGGAACAAGTCTAAGAATTCTTGTCAAAAATACATCCGTGGATCCAGACAACATAGCAGGATGCATTCTCATCAGAGCTAAGTATGCACTATCATAACCTGTACTTAAACTGTTCGGTCTCAGCCTGTCTACAGGGTGTGTGCCTAATGCCTACAGAACAGCCACTGTGACCCGTCTACACAAGGGTGGGCTGTTTACAGACTAAGGCAATTATACGCCCATCAGTCTCACCAGCCTTATAAGAAAAGCCATGTAATGCATCATAGCAGAACTTATTTAAGCAGACCAAGGCACCTTAATTGAACTAGACCCCACTCAGTTTACTTTTGTAAAGGATAGGTCCTCCTTCCTGAACCTAGTAAGCTTCTTTGAAAATATTACACAGGCTGTGGACAATGGTCACTCGGTGCACATTGTTTATCTTGACCTGATCATGGCTTTTGATACTATTCCCCACTCTGGAATTATTTAAAAATTACATAAACTTAATGCAAACTCCTATGTTATCTACTGAATTACAAACTTGCTGTCCAATGGATGAATGTTGAGAAAGTTGCTGTTACAATCTATGAATGTAAAATTGTAACAAATGGAGTATCACAAGGATCGGTGCTAGGCCCTCCTGTGTTTAGTACTTATTTTGCAAACATGCAAGCCAATATCCCAGATGAATTGTTGACCAAGGTTGCTGATGACTGCAAGTTTGGTACTGTTACACACGTATCCATTGATACTAAACTGCTTTTGCATGGGTTGGACTTTGCACATACCTGGAGCACCAAAAACAGTCCAAAGTGAAATGGAAAACCAGTGCAGTATAGTAGCATTCAACAAAAAGCTGCTCCCACATCAAATGTGGTTCTCCTTTTCAGACAGAGATGGTCATAACAGACCTGGGTACTTATATAGATGACTCTCTTATTTGATCATCTTGTTTCCGATATAGCCAGGAACTCCTTCTATCTAGCCCTATTAATTACCAGCTGAATATTTTCAAGAGTGAAATAAGTCAACCTACCACTGTATTCTTTACTTAACAGATCCATAAGTGTATACAATACTGTCCTTGGTAAGTATAAATCCAACCATATCACTCAATTTGAAAGGCCCCAAAGATTTCTAACCAAGAAAATGATGGAATCCTTCAACTATCCTGAAATATTAGAATGATTCTCCTTATACTCAGTAGCCCACTAGCTGTTCTGAGGTGACCCCTGTCTAGCTTTTTGAGTAATGAAAGACCCAATCCTATTTGGTAGGTTCATAGGTAAGTACTAGGCTAACTGCACCTGTGGGCT
>NC_056738.1:235776816-235836816 GCF_019279795.1 Protopterus annectens
TTCCACCTTTCTATACCCTAACCTTTACCTCCACTGCATCGTATCTGTGTCCCTTACTTTATTTCCTTATTTCAATACCAGCTATTCTGAATATACTTGCTCCTGTTGTTGCTAGCTATCCCCTTTCCTATTTTGAAAAGGCCTACCATACATTTGACACCTTGACATGAAGGACTATGGATTATTTCACACTGATATTCCTAGACTAGCCTCTAGTATTTGACTTGCCTCTTTTACATACCTGCTCTTTTGAATATTCAATTTTTTCTTCTTAACTATTGTATACTAAATAGTACTGTACACAATAATGACTTACACTAAATGTCCTATTATCTATGATAGTCTGTCAATCTTACCTTGCTAGTCTTTTTAACGTGTGTGTTATTATTTACTTCTTAATGTATAAATTATTATCTGTATGATTGGAGCTTTTCTCCCCAGGCCTCCACTGAAAATGGACATGTATCCAGTTGGACTATCCCGGTCAACGAATGTAAAATAAAATAAATAAATAAACTTGTCCATCATCACTGCAAACAAAAAAGGGCTCAAAAGTGATCCTTGTTGTAATCCCACTTCGACCTTAAATGCATCCGTCACTCCTACTGCAGTTACTGGGCCCTATGCACACTATTTAAATTTTCCAGACATAACAGACAAAGACATAAATGCAGAAATAAACTCATTGGCACAAAGTAGCAAGCCAGACGAAAGTCTTAGGTGATACTCATGAAAACTATAAAATGATGCCTGACAGGTGACTAGTCTCTGTTGTTAGGATCCTTCCATCCTATCCCATCTGACCAGTGGAAGGATGCCTTGTAAAAGGTACATGAAAAGAAACATATTATTGATGCCATTCTTTCAAACCCTTACCTCCCCCCCCCCCGTTAACCATTGTCCAAGTATTTCCCAGAAATTTTGCATGAGATAATGCCTTAGAAAAAGTAGTCCTGTCATGTTTTAGCTAATATGTTTGTTTCTCTCCTTCTGGTTAACAACCCCCCCCCTCACACACACACACACACACACACGCACACACTGCTAGCTGTAGCTGCTCCTCTCTTAAAGAGAAACTAAAAAATTATTTCAGTTTACTCCCTACTGCTAAAGACAGCATAACAGTTAACATTTTTATACATGTTAACATGTCAACTTCGCATTTTATGTTTTATATATAATTGATGATGATAGTTGAAAACCTCATATGCTTTTTTTTTTTTTTTTTGGTCCTTCATGAGACATTTATTTATTTATTTATTTATTTTACATTTGTTGACCGGGCTAGTCTAGCTGGATATATTTCCATTTTCAGTAGAGGCCCGGGGAGAAAAGCTCCACACAGAAATACACATAAAAAGGGAAAAAAAAAAAAACCTTATAATTAAAAAGCAATTACAATAATAACAAATAGCAATATAATATCAAAATAAAACTTAATTAAAAAAGATATATCAAAAGTCTAACTTGTATGAGTAACTAAGATTCAGGTTAAAGGATGAGATGACAGTAAGAAAACTGATATAGGGTGACAAGTTATTGTACAGAGAGAGTTAGACATCCTTTAACTGACCTGACCCCTAGTGCCCCACATCCACACCAGGTCTACCAGCTAATCTCCTGCCCCTTGGACTTATTTCAGTATTGCTGAAGCCAGTTTTGGAACCTAAGGGCATCTTGGGGTCTCAGCTGTCTTTGCATCCATCCCGGGGGTGTTCTTTACATGTCCTATCCACTCCATGCCCCACCTCCTATGCTCATCAGTTATATCTAACTGCAGCTCCCCTCTTTGGAGGACACCTCCCCAAAGGGAGTGTCATTGATAAACATCCCACCATCCACAATGGGCCTGTCCAACCCTTCCTGCCACTCTGTCACTTGCCTGAGCTGCTAATAAAGCATGACTTGACTGGGCCATAGTCAGGGCTTTATCCCTGCACTCTATGCTACCAGGGTGGCTAAAACCTCATATATTTTTTATGCATTGTACAGAAAAACACACACAAGACTTTTACATCTTTTCAGTCACATATGTACAGTTCACATTCTACAGCCCTGCCACCTCATCACTGAATAATATCAGTTACAGATTCTGCAACATATATGTACATCTCACAAATTTGTTAACCAAAAAGCATTGGCAGATTTATGCACCAACACTAGTGGCAGATTTACACATAAACATCACACCGACATTTGAATTTGTTACAATAAGTAGGAATATCACTCAAAATTAAGTGGAACTAAAGTAAAGTAGAAAAAATAATGCCTCCTTGAAATTTTTGTGATAAGTTTACCACTTGCTCTATAGTGGAATGCTGCAATCGACATTTTGCATATTGAAGCTAACTGCATTACTGTCTTTTTAGTATGCCTTGTATAAATGGTGTGGTAAATGAAAATCACCAAAAACTTTCAAGCCCCTTTCTTGTGTTGTGTTTTGTGACTAAATACAACACTTGTACAAACAGCAATGCTGTTTGGTGTCTCTCTCAGATGAACACAGCAATCTCATCCCATCCGAGCATTTAGTGTACTCATTTGTTTTAATGCTATTTGTGTTATAAAAAGTCATCCTTGGGATATTGTTACATCAAACTTATGTTTTTCTATGCTCTACCTGTCTGCAACTACTACACTATGAAGGTTAGTCTTTGTCATTAATGGTTTGGATGTAAAGCTTTAGTCAGAACTTTAAAATGTATACACTATGGTCTCATTCTGTACTTCCTACAGTGATAACTAACAAAGTTAGCAGTTACTAGTAACCAGAAGCCACAACCAGGATTCTTCTATAAAATATGTTGTTTATTTATGATCAAACTGACAAGCACTTTTGTCCTTAACACAAACAGGACTTCATCAGAATTGGTTTGGTCAAATAATATATTTTATTTTATAGAAGAATCCTGGGTTGTGGCTTCTACTTCCTACATTAACCTAACTGCACACTCTCTCTCACACACACACACACACACACACACACACACACACACACACACACACACACACACACACACACACACACACACACACACACACATGTACAGGTGCCATTTGGTCTGTGGGATGTACCTTAAGCATGTCCATTCTAAAAGATTCAATAGATTTCATGTATAGCACCGGGAAAAGCCGAAAGACACAAACAAACAAACAAACAAATTGAACAGATAGTAAAACAGTAATATACCACTTCAGATGTAGATAACACATTTACTGCTCTATGTACCCTTTTTACTTACTTATTTTTTTTTTCATTTTAACCAGTTTACTCTTACAAGCTGCATATAGCATCTCTATGTTATGCACTGGAGAGAAATCCATCTATCCCGCTTCATGGATTTATAAATAGTTTATGAAGATTGGCAAAACTACTATGTTTTCAACAATTAAAGGTGAAACAAATAGCAACATTTTGCTTATCAGAAATAAATTTGCAATATGTGGCATATGTGCATATGACTTGAAACATGCACACATCATGTATAGTTACTGAGTGGGTAATGTAGCATATGGCTGATAACATCAATGTACCATGGATGACACTTGATTCTACAATATGACTTTCCATGTCCTACACTTTTTCTTATGTTATTCTTTCTGAATTATGTCTTCTTGCCAGCTGCAGTTTATTCTTCTTTCTTTTCTTCATTGCCCCATATTCTGCTGCCACCCCCCCCCATTCTTTCCATTTTCGTTGTTAATTCACATCTGCTGTCTTTTTTACTGAGCTTTCTGGTATTCTTGAGGTGGGCAACTTCCACCTAATATTAGTCTGACAAAGAAACAGAAATGTTTGCCAGGAACTAAGTTGTATTCCTCCCTCCTTAATCAGATGTAATTAGATCTCCCATAAAGAAATGCATCCTTGGTTTCTAATACATACGAAACCTAATGTCATCTCAAAAATGCTTCAGCAAACATTGGCTTCTGTGGTGCAAGCTATTTGCTGTCATGGGGCATTACCCATACCACTCAACTGTCTAGATTTTTGCAGAATGTTCAAATTGTTGCCTCATATTTTGGTCTGCTCCTGAAAATTTGTGATTTTCCTGAAAATCATTGATGACAGAAGTCACTAAATAATGGCTTTGAGTTTCAAACAAAATACCTTTCAGAAAATGCATGCTAATACAAAACATGTTACTCTATCAACTTTCTAAGTTTATAAGAGCAACATTTAAACATTGTCCCTCTTTTTGGGCCTGTGTCTCCAATTATTTATGGCTTTGTCCAGATTTCTTGTACTAAGATCAGAAGTATGATATGTTATTATCTCTAGAAGCAAAATATATAGTTACCACCTGAATACGACCCTTACCTAGCTTATTAATCTCAATAACACCACACAGTCCAGTGAGTAAGGTAATGAACCAAGCAAAGCTGTGCCCTGCAGACTTAGTTTTAATTTACGCTGTCTTCATTTCCATGACTTGTCATCTGAATAGGTCACATAATCATCCAAAGATTTCAGGTCAGTCAAACTATGCTGTTCTTTGCGGCAAGAATTACCAGGTCACCAAAATGATAAGTAAAATAAAATAAATAAATAAATAAATACATAAAACCAGTCTTGCATTTTTGTACTTTGTCATTATTCTTATCAGGGTTTGCTGCAATCAAACAGACAAAGGAGCCAGCCTGTCATACAATGTTACTGTTATAATGAATCCTTTGCTTCGTCAGCTAGGTTATGCTGTCTAAAGACACTTAGTTGCTGTCCTGTCTTATCCCAATACCTGAACCATTCCATTAGCTATATACTCTGAAAAATGTTTCATTTTTAATTGACTTTGTCTCTTCTTTCAAGTTTCACTTGAGATGACCTTGCTCTTCTAGGAAGCCTGTTACTTTTGAGTGGAATAGAACAGATTTCACACTCATCTCAGATCCTTTCATCTTAAAATGCCCGTTGTTTTATCATTTGGTTAATTTTAAAATTTAACAAAAATGAGACTGGATTAATATGACAGGGAGGGAAAGAGGGAATTAGGGAGGAGGGTGGATATTTTAAGTTAGTTCAATTTACAAAACCAAATGTCATAACAAATATTTTAACTGCATTTGATTTAGATAACCAGACCTCCACGTGTGTGTGTGTGTGTGTGTGTGTGTGTGTGTGTGTGTGTGTGTGTGTGTGTGTGTGTGTGCGTGTCTGCATGTGCATGCATGCACAAACCAGTGTGTGTGTGTGTGTGTGTGTGTGTGTGTGTGTGTGTGTGTGTGTGTGTGTGTGTTTGTGTGTGTGTCTGTGTGCATGTTTGTGTGTGCATGTGTATATTGTCCCTGTGGGTGTGAATTTGTATAAACTCACCTATATTGCTTGTGTGATCATGGCATTTGAATCTTCTGGAAAGTAAAATGACAAACCTGCATACCTGGTCATGAAACAGCATGCAGACTATTGTGAAAAGATTTATAATAAACTTGTTGGTTGCATATGTTCACTGGGAATGCCATGAGAGTGAATGACTGAATGTGAAATGCACTCAGACTAAGATTTGTCAGCCGTGGAGAAATTTCCTTTTCCCTATAGTACAGCAACCTGAGAGTTTATAACAATTAAAAAGGACAGGATATGAACCCCCTGTATCATAGTGAATCAGAGGGGCAAATCTCTCCACTTAAGTTATGACTGAATTAATTATTTTTTTCAAGTCCAAGCAGAATTTGCATTCCTGACATTTAAAGAAGTATCACTGAACCATACTAATTAAAGGATTTTAAAAATCTTCAAGAATTTAAGAGATCATAATATCTTTCTAAAGCTTGTTTTCTTTCCCATGATTGCAATGATGTTCCTTTATACTTTTTATCAATTAATGCATTTTGTGTGAACTTACAAAGTTTTACACAAAAGTTTTTGATTTTTTCTGTCTTTCTTACTTCAGATCATGCACTATAGTGCAATCCTTAAATTTATTTTCCTCTCAAGACATTTCATGTCACAAGTAATGATGAAGAATTTATGAAGTGATTGCTCTATAAAGTGTAGGGGCTCCTAAAGGAAGTTTGCTAGGAAATTATGCAGATTTGCTTTTAAATAATTGATTGTACTATGCTTTCTTCACATTGACTAGCCATTTATATTCAGAAGGTCCTGCATTCTGTTTCATTTACTAAGTTATCAAAGCTTAACTCCGGAGTTATGTCTGCAAGATGCTACATTAGAGTTTGCATGTTTACAATAGAAGATCACAGAAATGATGTTTTACTTACAGACAGCTTTGTTAATAGCTCTTTAGTGATGTGGCTCACTTCATGTAGAGTCTGAAGCATGAATACTAGTCCAATAGTTGGCAAATAGGAATACTGTTTATTTGAATGGATGCACACCAAATTATTTATCCATTGCAAATTAAAAGTTTTTACTTAATTCCAATATAGCTAAACTAGATATATCTGCCATATGAAGATTATACTTACTACTGCTCCGACATATCTCTCAACTGTACAGATTTTTGAAGAATGTACAGATTTTTGCCTCATATATTGGTCTGTTCTTCATAAAATATTATTACAGTATTCTGTCAGTCTTCTTCATTTCCATTCTCTTCATGGTTTTGAAAAAGTGTTGTTTATATAACACTATTATAATATGTATGCAACCAAAATTATGCCAAATTTTGTTTACTTCGTTCTCCCATTGATTGTCTGCTTATAGATAATCTGATACAATTACAAAGGCTATGTTTATTTTTGTTTCTATTCACATTCAGTGAGGCATTATTTACTCTTCCCCTGTGTTATATAACTCAGATACAGTACCTTGAACTTCTTATGAATGATTCTAAAATGCCATACATTTACCTTGTTCGATTAACTTTGTAAAGTTCCTTGTCTTCTTTTTCAGTCCACTTTCTGTCGCTGGTTTCTCTCTCTTTCTCTCTCTTTCTTGTAACTGCAAAAAGGCATATCTTTGTCTCTTTCTCCTATGAAATACCACCTATGTAGGCACTAAAAGTGGCTGATTACACAACTGAACACTGCATTCATTGATTTCTTCATGGAATCTATGTATCATTATTTGCGTGTTCTATATTCCAGCAATATTTCAGCCAAGGACACCTCTGGGGTCCACTCCATGGTTAGCTTACTTGCACAATAATCCATTTTGCGATATTGTGGTGGATATCTTGATATAATGTCACTAGCCCCTATCCATCATCCTACCTGTATTATGTTGTTGACACAGGCATCAAAACCTATAAGATTTGCCTGGTATGACCTCACTGCTGTGAATAGATATTGTCTTGGACCCAATACTTATTGCTTGCAGCTATGCCTATAAGTAACCAATAAGTAATTTAATAATTTCATAATTTTCTCAATCACAGGTCAAAATAGTTATTCCATAACGTTATGCATCCTCATACTCATATGGTTGTGAAACAGAATCACTTCTACATTTCTCCATTCCTCAGATGTTACCTTCTGCATTTCTCTATTCCTCAGATGTTACCTTATCTTACCATAATTCATTGAGGAAAATGGTCAAAGAAGTTACTATTCATATGATTAGCTATTTCCAGTACTGGAAGGAATCATATAAAGCCTCATCACTGTGTCTAGCTTTATTTTTTATGCTTTCACATATATACCCTTGTTCAAGAATATTTCTGTTACTGACTTACTTTAAATTCCTTGTATTTTACTTGCTGCATAATATCAATACAAATTACTTTCTTTTTCTAGTAATACCTGCTGTATTTTACTGTATTGGGGTGCTTCCTCTCACTAAGATATCTTCAGGCTGAGTTAAGGGTAGAATAAGTTTAATCTGTCACACAACATAAGTGTATCTTATTTAAAAGCCACCTGCAAGTCACATAACGAGGTCTGGGCCAGTCATTAAGTAATCTTTTAAGAGGTGTTGATTTATGAATTTGCATAAGCTAAGGTGTGTTGACATTTGCCTCTCAGAAGCAGTTAGAACGTTTTTTTCTGTTTTATTTGTTCTCCACCTGGTCACAACCACTGCCTGCCTATTTCTAGTATGCAAAAAACAATGTTAAATACAGAGTCTGCAATTCTGAATGGAATTTTTATATTCATAGCACACTTTTGCAACCCTGGATGCATTTCTGTAGTAAATATTCTCTTTTTTCTTGAATTAGGTTCCTCTATTGTTCATTGTGCTGAAGAAGTAGTATACTAGATGTAGCTCAAAATTCATACGTTGAAATATTAGATAAATGTTAAATACAATATGGTCATGCTGTGTAGTAGATGAAACTTATTCTAGCCTTAATATGCCACATTTTTCTGAAAATCCTTTATTTTTCTTAGCAATACAGTTACAACTGAAACATATAACTACCAATAACTCAGCCTGAAACTATCTTACTGAAAGGAAAATCTGGTCTTTCTCCTTTTTCTGATACTATGCTTTTACGTCATTGCTTTGTTTCTAAATCATTGCTACTTTACAATAAATAGCAGTTACGGAATACATGATACGTCAAAGGTGAATGATGAAGGGAAGAGGACTGACTACACAGGGACTTACTAAAAATGTGATAAAATCTGCCATGGTCTTCACTAGTACACACTACACATTGTGAGTTTGTAACTCTTGTTTATGCAGGTGTCTATGTACCACTGTTAATTAAGTTTCTGCACAGGTCACAGTACTGCCAACACAGTAAAGAAACAAAAATATTCACAAAGGGATTTTTGCTGCTTTAATGTGATTTCTGGCACTGTGACTGTTGTGAGACGTGGAAAAAAAAACAATAAGCTGGGCAATTTGTCATTTAGACTGCTGCAAACAGGTATCAATGTATGGAAACAGAAATCTAGAAGGCAGTTGTGAGAATTCACCTACCTGCTTGGATGGCAAAGGCATAAGAAAGACTGTTGAGTGCTACTGTTTATTAAATGGAGAATCAGTTAAATATCCTGGTGAATCCAATCAAGTTTAGCTGTGCTGGCTAGGATTCATTATATATTGTGTCAGTTTGTTTTTTACTCACCCTGTGAGCTTAGATAACCCAGGTGCAACTCCAAGCACATTTTAATGGGTAAAGTAAAAGGTGGCCTTGGAAAAAAAAGATTAAGATCAAGAGATGTTTGCATTTAAGGATAAAAGGAGGAAAGCCTTGGATGACTAATGGCCCTCTCACTCAGAGGGATTTTGTGTTTGTTTACTGCTTATCTAGCACCACAGTGATATGATTTGGTACAGGTCTCTTTCCAGTACATGAAGGGAAGCTGCTAAGCAAACACAGGTGGCACCAGCAGAAAGGGCTATCACCACTGGCAACAGGCTCTGTCAGCCCAGCAGGCCTCTGTGTCTGCTTGTAAGCCATCCTCGTTTGCAAGATAGAGTCTTTTGACTTTTTTCTGAATATTCTTTGAATAGTCTTACCATAACCTTTACCCCAGCCTCTGGTACAGCTTTCTAGTTAACTCTTGAATTTCAGTTATGTAGTTTGAGAATACAGATGTCTGTTTCTGAATGCATCAGTTTTCTATTACCAAGCAACAGTACTACCTCATTTATTTGGCATATCATACAATAGACAGTATTTTCTTTTCAGCCTGTTTTCTAATATCGCACATAATGTATGTATTCTATCAGTCATGACAGATTTCTTCCAAAGGCAATAAGCTTCTAATAGAATTAAAGGGAACATCAAAAATGTTTTATTAGATGAATAACAGAGAAACAAGCAATACACAATGGAATATGAACAAAAGACACATAGGCAAGATTTATTGTAGTTCAGATGAAGAAGAGGACAAGAAAAGCCAAATGATGTTAGAATGGAGGATGAAAAGAAAAGAAAAGGAAGGGGAGGGAGGGGAGCCAGTGAGAAAGAGTGTGACAGAGAGAGAGAGAGAGAGAGAGAGAGAGAGAGAGAAAGAGAGTGTGACAGTGAGATTGCGCTTTGATATAGGAAAGACTCTTCTAAGCTATACATGCTATATCAATGAACATTGTTTTATTACTGTTAAGTTGTTTGCCAGAAAACATATAGATGTGATGATATTCATAAAATTACTTAAGGAATTACTTTTTTCAGCAACAGCTCAAATATAACCAGAGTTAGATAGAAGTACCATTCAGAATGGGAAGAGATGGAGTGAGAAGGTTAAGGGGAATGCATTTTTATGTAACTGTGTTAATTTTTAACTCATGTTTCTGGCAGAATTATGCAAGGCAGCATTAGCTCATCTTTACCCCTGAGAAAGCAAATATTTTTGAGAACTGCATCACTGCTTTTCTTGTGTTAACAATGTTTGAAATGAAGAGAGAAGACACATTCCATAGCCCACAATTTTACAGAACAGAAAAGCACCCCAGCATTCAGTGGCAAATGCAATGTACTTATACACAAAGATAGTTTTAGCTAGAAATAAAAAGGCACAGACGTGCACGCAAACACACATACACACAGACACACACACACACACACACACACACACACACACACACACACACACACACACACACACACACACACACATATATATTTACTATTAAAATATCAAAAATAAAAATGGTACTTAACAGCGAATTAATTCGCCGAAAGTACACATTACCTAATGGCCCTAATGTCGAAAATCAGCTGTTAATACCAAAAATGTCGAACATGACATTTTATGGCACTTAACAGCAATTCCACCCTTGCCGTAACTCCCTAACTAGTACACTTAACATCCCGTTTATGCAGGGAGAGAGCCTCCCTGCACCCACACACACACCCCTAACTATATATTCCAACTCTGAGATCATACTACAGTGAGGAAAGGGATGTATTTCCCCTAACTGCATTGTACCATGATCCCTGTAAATAATCGAATGTGCATATTTGAGAAAGCACAGTTGTTGTGTCTTTTGACTTTTCCCAGTTAGGGGTCGCCACAGCGGAACTCAGGTCCGCTAATGATTGGCAGTTGATTTTTACATGCCAAGTTGCCAGCCCTGATGCACAACCTTCAATGAAGGTACGCCCATTCACGCATATCTCCACACAGAAGACGGTCTAGCTGAGAGTCGAACAGTACATTCGCAAATATAACATTCGATTATGTAGCTGGCACGCATATGAACTATTTGAACATCTGTAGTTCGAATAATTCATAGGCGTACAATGCTACGCTGGCATTTTCAAAGTAAACCATATATATATATATATATATATATATATATATATATATATATATATATATATATATATATATATATATATATATATATATATATATATATATATATATATATATATATATATATATATATATATATATATATATATATATATATATATATATATATATATATATATATATATATATATATATACATATATATACATATATATATATATATATATATATATATATATATATATATGTGTGTGTGTGTGCGCGTGTGTGTGTGTGTGTGTGAGTGTGTGTGTGTGTGTGTGTGTGTGTGTGAGTGTGTGTGTATAAAAACACAACAAACCATTTTTTTCTATAAGCAGGCAACATCACTGGCTGATTATAAGGTACACCAGCAAGGAAGTATAGTGATACAAAGCCAGAGATGAACCTGCAAAGAATATGCAGGACTGCATCATACGATTTAGACTTTAAAGTCACAATGCAGTAAACAACAACCAAAGTGGAAAGCGATGTATGAATATAAAGCCCTCCAACATTTGCCCTTGAAGTCATTAGACTAATCATCTAGGATACACAGTGGCATATCTAATGAAGTTTTAAATTACATTGGTGGCTCAGTGCTGTAGTGCTGTTTTCTCTATTTCATTTTATGGGCTTTATTCTCAGAACTTCGTGTCAAGCATAAGCAAAAATATTGCATTTTGGCAAACAGTGATGAAGGTGATTAATACATCACCTGTCTATGATAAGTGATGTAAGACAGACTGAAAAATCAGACAGCTGCAATTTTAAGAGCAATATATATTCACATCCGAAATATTTCTAATATGAAGATGTATATCATATAAATAAATGGATGTCTGCATACTGTATTTTCCCCAAAATTCTGTGTACAATCAGACTGAGTGGACATTGGGCTGATATACAGCATGTAAACTCACATTTTCATAAGTAGTGACAAATGTACATTTTTTTAACCTGTTAACCAGCTGTACAGGTGTGGAAGGCTAATGTTGACATATACTCAGTCATATGTGAGATGAAATATATTAGCTTGTACTGATGTTATCATTTACCTGTATATACATGGGATTTAGTATTGCGTGTTCTATTACTTTTACTATGCTTATTTCCCAGATATATATTAAAGTGCTCTTATTACTAGTTTCCATTCATCTCATTAATTCATGACAATGACATAAGAAAGTATAGTAAGACTTTTCTTGCGCATTCATACAGATAAACCTCTTTAGGCATAAAAAATGAGCGACTCTCTTTATGAGAGTGAAACAATATTTAACTTCAGTCATTTAGCTTAATTATTTGATGGATGTCTCCTCCAATAAAATATTTTTTATGTGCATACAGTGTCCATTACCCACTATGTTGGACATGCCAAAAAATGGTTAATCCCACTATACCTTTCCCACATTAGTTCAGAACTAGTAAGGACCAGTTACTAAATATATAGGAGCCCAGTGTGAAGATGAATCACTAAGCATCTCTGAGTTATCCAGACAGTGGCATGGCTGCAAACTTACAGAAAGTGAAACTTACTTGGAATGTGTGTGTGTGTGTGTGTGTGTGTGTGTGTGTGTGTGTGTGTGTGTGTGTGTGTGTGTGTGTGTGTGTGTGTGTCACGCTCGCACATGCACATGTCTCTATGTGTCTGTGTGTATGTGTGATCTTGGGAAAGGCTGTAAGAGTGTCCTTCAGAATGTTTTTTGGCCCTTGATTATGTAGTTTGTACTGTTTAAAATTACATCTGTTTATTGTTTGCTGAATTAAAATAGACTTAATTGTTTGTCTTGTTTTAAGAATGCAGTGCCTTGTTACAACATTATGTCTCTCTACAGCTATGGACTGGTTTGACTCAGAAGAAGTGCAACTGCATTATTAGACAAATATAGCAAAAGTCTGTACAATTTGCAAACATCGGCTATTATCATCAAGTAAGGATATACTAGAATTGATGAAACATTCTAAATTCACTTATGTAATTTCTCAATTTCTAAAAGGAGGAGATACATTGTGAAAAAGGGTATACTGGATTAGGAATGTTTGCTTCTATTTTTGCAATAGAGTTTTGCCAAAAACGTCAAGCAATGGATTCTGGCTGTTTTACCCCCCATAGTTAAATTATGAGTGTTTTCATGGCAGGTAGCCCAGTTGTTCACTAATTTAGGTTTTTACATTTGGATTTAAGGTGTGAGACTCACTCCTGATTCTCCATGACTGTTTCTGTTGAGTTTGTGTCCTTATGTCTGTATGAGCTGTCTTAGCGCATTCTGGTTTACTTCAGTCTCTAAAACCCTTAAAAAACTGTTGCTTTATTGTTTACTTCAAACTATCTGTAAATAATAATTCTAGAACTTTTGGCAGAACGTACATGAGAGAGATCACAGTTCTGAATATGGGTTTTAATAACACTGGCATTCCTGGAAATGTTCAGTCTAAAGATGTCAGTACAAGTTGCAATCATTTATTTATTGTAGGTTTGATTTTATGAAAAAAGTAACACAATTAAATTCATAAACAAAAATTAACTGAAAAATAACTCAATAAGCTAGAAATTGAAGCAAAACTAAGAAATCATGGATATCGTGGAGTGCTGTGTCTGATATCCCTTGTACTATTAAAGCAAACTCAAATAATGAACTACAATTAAAAATAGTACAAGGTATGTAAATCATGAAAGTCACAGTGATCAATAAAGCACTTTTTGTCTCAATATCCAGCAAGATGAAAATACTCCATAGTCGATTTCCTTAAAGCTACCACCCACACATTGCAAATATGTATTTACTTTCACAAAAACCCACCTTGGAGTTTGTTTAGTGATCTGGGTACAGGAGGAGCTAACTGGAAAGGGAGAAACAGCCAGTTCACCACTTTTGGAGGAGGGTGGATTGGGGACATATCCCATAATGAGCATTCCACCTACAATCTCTAGCTGAGACCACAGATGGATGCAGGTGTCTAGCTATAAGGGGGAGTGAGCTATTAAGGGACTGTCATCTGTGGAAGCAAGTAAAAAGTCTTCAGTGTGAGTTTTTTGTTATGACTGCCACCATTGAGCAGCAATACCTTCATGTTATCTGGATTTTGTTATGTTGGTAGTCTTTGAGGACTGACTTTATCTAAAAAAGCACTATGGTGGTGGACAAAGTTTTAGCCAATATATGAAAGCCTTTGGAGGGGATAGGTGCAGGTCATCCTTGGCAAAGTAGTTAGGATTGTCTACCATCAATTCCCTGGCAGATATGTATTAGACTCCATTTTAATGAAACCAGAAGCTAAGCCAATTGTGGAAGTCAGTAATCTTTTATTTGTATTGTGGCTTCAGTCTTAGTAAAATACTGCTTAAGGCTAGGTTCTTAACTGCGTCTAACACATATTCCAAGAATTCCATCATGTCTGTCTTTATATAATCCAGAAAGATATGTCTCAAGTCATTTACACCCATGTGTACTAAGACAGCATGTATCCCAGGTCACCATCTTGTTTTCCGAGACATTTATGATGATGACTGCTGATGCTAATGCCCATTGAAGGCTTCCTGCCAAGTGTGCCCAGAAGAGCCAGATATAGTCAGTTCAATGAGCAGTTTCTGATACTCAATCAGGGCTCATTTTGTAAGGTGGAAGCATGGCACAATCCTGATATTTTTCTAAGCATAATTTATTTTTCTGCCATTCAAAGCTATGTTTCTAAGAGGGGCTATGTCATCTGGCAGGTATTGGGACCCATCAGGTGGGTCACAGTGGGGAACTGTCTCTTTGTTGTGACTGTTGCTTGAATCTTTCTCTTTGCGTTGCTGTATAATGTAGGTATTGCAGAGATGTTCAGTTGTGAGTCTTGTGAGCACCATGAGAGGTTTTTGCTGACTTGCATGTACATGTGGGTCTGTAGCTTAGTTGTAAAGTTATGGGCACTTTCCCATGCAATTGTTGTCTGGCACAAACATGTGGGCTGCAGTTTACTTTTGAAGCTGTGGAGACATTTTCATTAATCTGTAATCTTGCATGTACATGTGAGGCTGAAACTTAGTTGTGAATCTGTGAGCAGATTGCCATGCATCTGTATCATGCATGTACAAGTGGGAGTGTAGTTTGCTAAGAAGTCTATGCCATACCTATACTTATGTGAAATGGATGTTTTGTCCCGTGTGTCTTTCAGCATAGGCAGTGCAGTAAGCTGCCTGAGTACCTGCTCACCAACTTAACAAATTGTAGGTTTAGAATGTAGTATTTATTTTTTCTGGTTCTGAATTTCTCGTATCAAGCCACTGTGAAAAGTGACTGATTTTTCATACTGATTTCATTTACTGATTATGTCTTGTAAATTACACTTTCTTATTCCTATGGATTTATCATAAATCTTCCTCTGAATTTTATATTCAACCTTCAAAGATTTACACTTAGTGGTTAGTTCAAGACAGGGATCATATTTTTCATGCATCTTGCAATACATTTTTCTCTTCCTGCAGCACATAAACAAGACTTGTAGTCCATGTTCCTTCTCGACCCCTGTGTGCTGACTTGAGTGTATTTAATTCACTATTGTTACACTTACATCTCTTTACAGTCACTCTGCAGCAGTATCAAATACTTTCTATATATTTTATGATAAATATAACTTGTTTGTATTTATCTCCCTCGTTTTCATTTTGCAGACTATGGTACTTGATTCAGTCCAGAACTGTTTGCAATATACAACATGCAAGACCAGGTTGAATCTGAAATTGACTTTTCTTTAGTCTTTTAAGTTCAAGAACTAATTCACTTTGCAATATTTTCATATGATATGATACTTTTAAGACATGCACCTTCTTCTCTGGACATTTTTTCCTCAGCTTTGCAAACTGTTTCTGCAATATTTGTTATGTTTGCATGTGTTTAATTCTGTTTCTTCAGAAAATCAAAATGGTGATTGTAATCAGACATAGTTGCACCAGTCCTTTAACACAATTAATGTTTTGCTTATACTAGCTCCATCAGTGTACAAGGAGCTCTCAAGCTTATTGTTTTGTTTTATTGCTTTAACTTGTTCAGAGAACTTTTAAGAAAGCAAGCAATTTATTCATCTGTTTTAATATTGTAGCTTTTCAATTGTTCAAACTTGGTCACTAACTTTGGGGACTTTCTTGAAAACCATAAGTCACAAAAGGAAATCCTACCAGCCCAGATATCTGGAATTTTGTAAATAATTCTATGTCATTTGTGAATATGATTTATACAGAAGTGTGTGTAAAGTACTTTGCTAAAATGTAACCACAGCATGCCCTGCTGGCTTAGAATAGAAATGTATATAAACTATTGTAATTGTGTAACTGTATATGTTTTAACAGTAGAAACAGGGACATAAAATGTTAACTTGCAAAGCTTCAAGAAAATAAGTTGAAATTAAATTGTTTTACGGTTGTGCTATAAAAGTTATCGCTCAGTTTCAGTGTAGCAGACACAATGTCTAGAGCTAGATGTTTTTTGTATTGTCTTGGAAGAGAAGCAATTACTGGATTTGAAATGCAGCAGTGTTTTTTTATGACTTTCAGAATCTGCAAACATCTGAGAGCTATGTATTTTTTTACAGAGAAATGCTAAGAATGCTTGTACTTTCTGACAGTGGAGGTAGCTTGGGAACTAAAGTCAGGTGACAAAAAGTGATGTCATCCAAGCTAACCTAACAGTAATATTTGATATTAATTAAAGAACTCTCTCAGAGACAGAGTGTGCATTTTGTATTTTGTCTTTGACCTAACAACATCAGCTGGAAACATTCACTCACCTCTGCACTTGCCTTGCTGTAGGTAAGTTTTTAGAGCATAGTAACTCTTTTAGATTCAGGCAGGAATGTAGTAAAGTATTGCTTAGATATTTTTTTATTTATTTGGGACTGTCCTGCAATGTTGTTTTAAATATTTCATATGATTTTGAACTCTGATGTAACTAATTACTTACTTAGTATTGCCTTTTTCTTTTACTATTTGTTTATTATTAAATACATTTAAACCTGTCTTTGTGGCTGATATCTGTGAGACATATTTAAGCTCTTAAAGTACTTGCATGTCTATTTGGTAACACTGTACAGGCCAGTCCTAAATAGTCTTGCTCTTGGTCAGACTACCATTTGGATTATTAGTAACATTACACAGTAGGTTTGTACATCCTTTGTTAAGGGCCTTAGAGTAGCTGATAAAGAGTTGGCTGGTGGCAGCTGGCACTACCTTATAGTCTGAGCAAAAGGGGGCATAGATAGTAAACCTGTGCCAACCTTTCCCAGATGTGTGTGTTTGTATACAAATCAAATCTCAATGTGTGTGTGTGTGTGTGTGTGTGTGTGTGTGTGTGTGTGTGTGTGTGTGTATGTGTGTGTGTGTGTTTGTGTGTCAGCTACTTGGGCAGGGACAGAAAGCACTGATTGGACAGAGAGGGTGTTGGAGGTTTTGGCTTGGCCACTCAGCTGAGATCTCAACCCTATAGCTGTGCCAGTGGGGAGTCTTATTGGGGATCTGGAGAAAGAGGGAGAAACCAGCTCCAGACTGATTGTGATCTCTGTGCGCTCTTAAGGGAAATTGCACTTTACTGTGTGTGTACTTGTCATCCTCCCAGTGTGTGCATTCTCTACTGTTGCCATTGGTGAGGACTGAGGATTGAGGATCCTTGATTACAGGGCCAGTGCATGGGGCATCACAGCATATACAACTGTTTTTGCTTCTACTAGCTCTTAGTCTATTTAATCTCTGTTTTCAGGGACTGTTTCTTCTAGTTTTATTACTGGTTATCAGTACTATAGTACTGCGGTGGTGGTGCTGCGGTACCATTGTCGCCTCACAGTAAGATGTTGTCCTGTTTGATTCTTAGCTAGAGCGTCTTCTGTGTGGAGACATGCGTGAATGGGCGTACCTTTGTTGAAGGTTGTGCATCAGAGCTGGCAACTCGGCACGTAAAAATCTAGTGCCAATCATTAACGGACCAGAGTTCTGCTGTGGTGACCCCTAACCGGGAAAAGATGAAAGACACAACAACAAGTACTTAGCAATAGTATCATTTGGTTGTGGCTTTTGCAATTCCTTAGTTCAGCTTGTTTGGCTTCTACAACATTTTCTACTTCCTTGGCCCCCTCCTTTAAAGAGAAAACACTTTTGAAACTCTGTCTGTCCCAACATTAATCATCATTAACTTCTGAAAGAAAATTCCATTTGCTTCATCTCTTTTAGCACTGTTGGTGCTGGTATAATAACTTAGACAAAGCCATGACATTTTATCATGCAGCTTTTACCTCTTAAAAGAGTAGTCTATTTATTTCCTTCTGTTGTTCTGTAACAGTGTGCTGTCAAGATGCATTCTCCAAAAGCCCTCTATTAATGCTTCTATTAACTCTAGCTGTTTGATAACATTTTCTATTTTAGGAATACATTTTGGCTTTCAGAAATATTTATTCCATCTCTGTTGGAACATTTATCAC
Source organism: Protopterus annectens (assembly GCF_019279795.1). Taxonomy (NCBI): domain Eukaryota; kingdom Metazoa; phylum Chordata; order Ceratodontiformes; family Protopteridae; genus Protopterus; species Protopterus annectens. Next base: position 235,795,399 of record NC_056738.1, read on the forward strand.
TAGAATCTTTATCTCAATTAAATTTCAACTTTGTATAGTTGTGATACTTGCCTGAAAAATACCCATTTTGGTCTGAAAATCAGGAATGTTTTGATGCAAAGCATTCTCACTGTGCTCAATACAGCATTGTTTGTATCCAGAATTAAACAATCAGTACCACTTTATTTTATAAACCCATGCTGCTGCAGCTCTACAGAACCCTAATATGTTTTTGCTTTGATAGCAGTTTTATTTTCTTCACAACTTTGTTTATTACCTGTTTTGCCTTTCATTCTTTCCAGTACATTTTGCAACATAGCAATAAATTCAACTAAGCTATGAGACTACCAGTTAAAACAGTTAAATTCAGAAAATGTTCAATGTAGAGACATTTTCCCTCTTTTGTAGAACACAGTTGCTCCACAGCAACTTTATTGTTTAACTTTTCATTTATTTTGAAAGCTCACAACTCCTTGAGTCATTTCTCTTGCGACCCAATTCATAACACTTGTGTTACTAAAGGACTTTTCAATATATTTTTTATGAAGGTACCTTAATAAATTCAGTATGCATTTCAGTAGCAATGGCTTTGTTAGGCAACCCTTCATCAATTCCAGCAATAAGCTATTTTTCCAAAGTTCATCTATGTCTATCAGAATACAACTATTTCACATACAGCACTCTAATGTTTGTCACTGATTAATTTCTTACACTTTTGCAAATGTCTTTAAAACCACATGCATATTCACTTTTCCTTATTCCACTTTTACTAGCTATCTATATTTTCATCAGAGCCTTATTTCACTGAGGTACATAAGTCAAACACTGCTTTCTTTTGCACCCATAAACATAGCCTTTTCAAGACCACAGCTGTTCATTAGTGCTTATTGCAACATAAACTTACGCTACCCAGGAAAACTGTAGTAAAATTTCATTCTCCTTCTACTTATGTTTTATTCCTCCACACTCAGTTTAGAAACCAAATAACTGTGAAGCACTGTTCGTATATCTTCACTGCAAATATCAGTAGCAGAAAATGAAAATCTGCCAACATTCTCCACTGTATTGTGATCCTCTGTGAAAAGTAGCTAAAATAGTCCATATATATTTTAACCACATTCTTCATCATTCGTCTTCATATTTCAGGTATAAACATGTCAGTTTCAAGATAAAGTACATTTTATTTATTAAAAATTTGAACAGAAATTCAGTTCACCTCATGTAATCTTTCTCTTGGACCTTAAAATATAAGAGACAGCTTTTCTTCAAACTCAGTCTAATCCATGCTTAAACAAACAAAATTGCATTTGCATCCATAGTACCTGATACACAAATTTAATCAAGTACTGATAATATTTCTTTTTTAATTTCTCCAAGTCTTATGGGTTTCTAATACTATAATGGGAATAGATCCCATTCATAAGTCGAAGTATGATTAAAGTTCTTGGAATTAGTATTGTCTTAATCTTTGATGTTAGTCAGAAGTGTTCCTTGCAGCACCTGTAATGTGCCTAAAATTGAATTCATATAGAGTTACATGCATTATTAACATATCTAAGTATGATTGTAAATTATTTTTTATGAGGCCCATTGCTGCTACTATTATTGGAACTGTCTGGGTATCCTTCTTTCACATTGCCCTAATTTCTGCCTATAAATCCTGGTATTTTATGACTTTGCGGCTTTCTGTATGTAAGACACTGTAGTTACTGGGTGTAGCAATTTCAATGATCAATGCTACTTTTGTCTTCTATTCATGGACTACTATATCTGGTTTTCTCGCATCTATTTTTTGAACTGTTAGTAATGGGTGATCCCATGTGATATGAACATCATCATTTTCTATCATGCTTTGTGGCTCATGTTTCCAATGTTTTTCAGCTTCCACAATATTATAATGTTTGCATAATCCCCAATGCAACTGTCTTGCCACATTATTATGCTAATATTTTTCTATGGTGGTGGGAAAGAAATTACATTTTCTCCTCTGAGTATACGGACAATATTGGGGTTTATTTTACAGTTTTGGATGATGTCTTTATCATATGGACTGATAGTCCTAAAAGGACTGATGATTTTATTTTTTTTGCAGTTTATTCATGTCTCTACTTCTTTTTTTTTTGTTTTTTCAGGGGCAATACAGTAAATCCTTTATTAATTTTTTGGATGTAACATTTTCTAAAGACATTGAATAAGGTTGTTTTTGTTTTACAATATTTAAGAAAGAAACATATTCCAATAATTTACTTCAATTTGACAGTCATCATCCCCTATGGCAAAAAAGCAATGTAGTAAAGACACAGTTTATAAGATTATATCAACTGATTTCTGATGATGTTTTACTTCATGAACAAGTTAGGGTTCTCAGTAAAATGTTTATTGATAGACATTATCCAACAGCATTTATAAATGTATTGAGAGAAGAAGTGCTTAAAATAGATTTACTCAATATAAACTGGTCTTGAAATATGGGCTGGAAAGTTTGGAGAGTTATGCAAAGAATCTACACCAGCTAGAAATGTCACTCCATTTTCCAGGGCATTTGTGTGTGACTTCAGTAGTTCTATTAAGTATATAAAAATATTACAGTTGAAAACTGGAGTAACTTCATTACAGCTCTCAGTTTAAATAAAATATTGGGGAATAATCCCATCTTAGTATTTAAAATTGGAACTATTTTAAAGATGAGTTTTAAGCAGGGTGTGAGAAGAGTATGACTGTCAAGGGTATGTTTAAATGAGGCACAAGTAGTCAATGTAGATTTAGCTTAGAAGGACCAGGTTTTACAACAGGGGTGGTTTATATTTGGCCTAGTGTAGTATATGTCCATCATTTATGTGGGCAAGAATGGGAATGCCTTAAAACATAGGATCTAGCAGCACAATTATGCTATTAAGAAAAAGGATACAAATAACTCTGTTTAAGCATGCTGAACTATGCGAAAGTTTTAAGAAATTTTTATTCTATGTATTAGAAAAGGTGCCGTATTTTGAGAGGGGTGGAGATTGGGAAACATATGTAGAAAAGTGTGAGCTTTACTGGCAAATGTTATTAAATGCCACAAGTCTCCCGGGGATAAATAACAGAATTTCTATACATAGTTTATTAGTAATTAAAAGGCCTTTTATTTAGGAATAATGTGATTCTGCTTAGAATAGTGATATTGGATAATGTGTTTTTTAAATGAGTTTATTTTATCAGCTTTATATTATTGTTGTAACAATTTTGTATTACAAAGTTATGTGACTATAGTTTTTTTGTAATTCTTTTTGTATTTTACCTCTAGATGGCAGTATTATAGTTTACTATTTAAATGGAAGAGGCAGGGGAATTTACTTTTTCTTATCTGAAGAAATCCAGTGGGTTAAATTAAAGTGGACAAAAGCACTTATAGTAAAGTTTGTGCTGTTTTTCCCAATATCTGCAGTGGTGTTTTTGGTTCTTATTTTGCCTTTCGATATACAGTCCTTCTGCTATTAGTGTACCTCTGTTAGCAACAAGATATGCAACTGTTTCCAATTCTGTTTTAAAAAAACTTGCATTTGTGTGTTTCTCCCACATGTTCAATGAACTTCATAAATGAACATGTACATAGTCCACTATCCTGGGCTGCCAGTATTAACCTTTCATCTTTTGGTTTAAATTCACCCCTCCTTAACCAGTCTTGCCTTCAGTTCTATTCAATATGAGGTTGTTCCAAGAATTTTCTCTACTTCCAAATATATTTATGCATTTTCCACATTTCTTGTTTTCTCATCTGATCTTTCACCTTATATTCTTTCTTTCCATTTTTGGCACATTCAGTTGCTGCCTGATTTTTATCTACGTCTGGTCTGATTTCCATTCCCACTTGACACCGATATGCTTCTACTAAACTAAGCGTGAAAGTCACCTTAGATGTATTCTCCTCAAGTTTTAAAACTTTCACTATGTTTGGGTCTTGTGAGGACAGCAGATATGTATGCGGTCCTACGATTGCAGATCTATACATGTAATCATTTTCGAGGAGACCTTTAGAACAGGGAATATATAATATAATCTTGGTATACACTGATTTTTAGAAATCATTTGATAAGCATGAAGCAATTTTCTTGTGTTCCTATTGAACTAATCCAATACCTCTTGGGAGTAGTCATTCACTCCAAAACTGTACGTTAGGACAGGAAGAACAAATTGGTTTATAGCTTGGACTGTTTTCAGTATTCATTTTAGTCTTCTAAAATATTCTTTACTAAGTTTTATTCACATTTGCTCATGTTTTATTGTTGATCCTTCATAATTTCCCAAATATTTATACACCCCCTCTTGCTCAAGTTCTTTTATATCACATTTTATTTATTTTATATATTTAATATTTGTTGACCGGGAAAGTCTGACTGTGCAATAGTCCTTTTTCAGTGGAGGCCCGGGGAGAAAAGCTCCACAACATAGTCTAGTTAAAATACAAAAGATTGGGTATAGTGTACAATATATAAGAGAAATATCATATTTAAAGTACAGTACATCAGCTTTTGAAAAAATATCCTACATAGAAATAATAAGCATCATCACTGAGTGAGTCAAACAGAGTGAAGAAGAAAAAGAGGAGAGTAACAGAAAGTTTGAGAAATAACTGGAGTCAAGTTGTGGGATGTGATACTAAGATATTATTTTATGAGTAGTTTAGTAAGAGGATGGAATGTTACTGAGGGATAAAGTGGAGCTGAATGGAAGACTGAGGGGATAGAGACTGAGTGATAGCAAGGTGTAGTGGCATGGAGGGAGTTCTTGGAGGGTTTTTACAGTGACATGTCCAGGTGCTATTTAAGTGTTCCTTGAGGGGGTTTTTGAAAGACACTGTATTACTTATTTCTCTGATGGCTGGGGAAGGTGGATCCAGGATAGGGCTAGGAAGTATATGTATAGGTTTTGGCCAATAGATTGTTTTTTGGCCTTATAAATATCTAAGAGATTTTAGTCTGCACTCCTAAGGTGTCTGTCAGGAGTATACTGAGAGATGTTAGTAGAAATGTCAGGGGCAGAAGGAGGGATAATTGAGAAGAGAGTGAATGACAAGAAGCTGTGAAACGAAAAGCTGTTTAGGGAACTCTATCCTGTTTAAAATATTGAGGGACTGACAGTGAAGAGAGTTGCTGAGTAAATTAGTTGTGAAACTGGCAATTTTTGTGGGTGGTTTTCAGCATGATGAGAAGAGAGGACTGGATGTTAGTTAAGATTTGGGACCCATAGATGAGGCTAGGGAGAAGGTAAGCATGGGCAAGTGTGATTCAGGACTCCTTTGTAAGGATTTTTTTTTTAATTTCTGTAAAGTAGTTCAAGTTTTTGGTGATTTCTTTTAATGCAGCTCTGAACATGTAAGTTGAATTTGAGTTGGTCATCTATGATGACCTCAAGCAGTTTGGTGTGGGTTTCTACATTGATAATAGTGTTGTTGAAAGATGTTATAATGAAGAAGGGTTTAAAGACAGTGATTGAATTTCGCAAGAATAGAAGTAATTTGATCTTTTTGGGTTAAGTATTAGTTGATTGATAGAGAGCCAATTTTCAATACAATTAAATGAGTTCTGAATAAGGGTGTGTAGGTCAGAGTGAGTATTGGAGGTAGTGATGATAGTGGAGTCATCAGCATATTGGATAAAAGAGGAGTGAGGACAGGAGGTATGGAGGTTGTTGGTGAGGATGCTAAATAGTAGTGGTCCAAGGCCTGACCCTTGAGAAAGTCCTGCAGAGACAGGGAAAAAAAGGAGAATGTTCAGACTGCCATTTGACAGACTGCAATCTGTTGGAGAGGTAGCTGGAGAACCAGGTGATAGTAGAAGGTGAGAGGTTAAGACTGGAGAGTTTGGAGAGGAGAAGTTGATGAGAGACAGTATTGAATGCTTTGGGGATATCTAGAAATAGACAGGAAACCAGTTTATTTTGGTCTCTGGAGAGAGATATTGAGTGACAAAAGGAGATGAAGGCAATAGAGGTACTGTGGTAGGGGTGGAAACCATGTTGGGTGGGACTAAGTATATTTTCCTGGAGTAGGTGGTCTGGCAATTGCCTATGTACACATTTATTTTGAATTTTAGAGAGAGGGGACAATATAGCTAAAGGCTGGTAATTCAAAAGATCTGTGGAATTACAACCCTTGTGAATAGGTATGGTCCCAGACTGATGTTTTCTTGATGCTATAGATTTCCTACTTTAAAACTTGCTTTTGCACATTTATCAAGACCAAATCACATTCTTATACCATCTGTGAAAGTTTTGACCACTTGCAGTTGTGCTTTCAGTTCCTCATCTGATGAACTATACAGCTTCAAATCATCCACAAAAAGAAGATGAGAAGTTTTTACATTGTTGTTTTCTGGGAGCCAAATTGTAGCCATGGCCTAATCTTTTAAGTAGACAGCTTAATGGTTTAAGGGCAAGACAAAATAGCAGCGGTGAAAGGGAGTCACCCTGGAATACCCTCCTTTGAAGTTTTATCCCTGGAATAATAATTTGTCCTTTATCATGGCTTAACTGCAAAGTGGTTTGCCACTGTTTCATGGTCACTGTAATGTAACTGATCAGTGTTTTATGCATCTTATACATTTAAGCACTCTTTTATCCATGAATGCGGAATACTGCCAAATGCTTTTTGCAGTCTGTCCATTCCATACTTAGATTCTTACCCTTTTTACAGATCTCCATTGTGACTTTATTTAACAACAAATGATCCTTTGTTCCATATGACTTTCTTTGTTACCCTTTTGTTCTATTGCCATGACTGAGTTTTCTTATACATGACTATAAACTCTGTCAGCATCTATTCCAGTGTATAGTTTCATTGGAAGGTAAGTTATTGGTCTACGGTTTTTAAGATAGCTTGCAGATTTGCTCTTTTATTTATTTTATTTAACATTTGTTAACTGGGGAAGTCCAACTTGGAATGAAGCCAATTTTAAGCGGAGGCATAGGGAGAAACACTCCAAATGTATGCCTTTGTAATGTGGGAGGAAACTAAAGCACCTGGAGGAAACCCACATGAATGCAGGGAAGACATGCACACTCCACACAGAAGGCACCCCAGCCGAGAATTGAACCGGAGAACCTCTTGCTGTGAAGTAACAATGCTACCGCTTCACCACTGTGGTGTCCAAGGAAGCTGCACTTTTAAGGAAGAGTATTGTTTTTCTTGTTGTTAACCAGGTTGGCATCTGTTCAGAGTGTGCATATAACTTGTTCCTTTCATGGCTAAATCTTCATTAAAAGATGTTAATACTTTCAGCCAAAAGTTAGGTACTGCATCTGGACCAGGGGTTTTCCATTTAGGGCTTTTCTTAATATTGTTTCAATTTCTTTGGCTGTTACTTCATCCCATTTTATATCTTAAACATTTGAACTTCTTATTCTTATTTTACTTCTTCTATGTATTCAGCATCTTTGCTATATTCCATAGGATCTTCATAGATATTTCTCCAATATGTGTCTATTTCTTCTTTTTTTGGTGGTGTTTCAATATCTTTTGACTTGTTTCCCAGTTCTCTATAAATCTTTTTGGGTCATCAATAAATTGCTTATTTTGTACCTTTCCTTTATATTTATCTGTATATTTTCTAAGTTTTTCTGCCTGTGCTGATATCTTTAGTTTATTATTTGCAATAGTGTATGACAGATCTTGATTTATTCTGATACTATGTGTTGTTTTTATCACATCTGTCTTTCTAAGTATTTTTGTTGATCTGTTTCCTCTTCTATACTCTTCTAAAAGTGACATGTTAATTGCTTTATAGTTTTTTGTATTCAGTACTTTCATGACGGCATTTGATTTCTTCCCTTCCTTTCCTTTAATGCTCGTGTTTTTGTGATAAAACTTTATCTGTTATTGAATTAGCTGCACAGTAATATATCCTATTTACTTCTATTATATCACATGGATTTCTGTGAACAGTCCTGATTACTGTGTTCATTTGTTTTATCAAACTTCTAACATTTTGGGTATTATTGAATTTCTATAGTCTATTTTGTTGATCGTAATATGACTCTCTATCTCTATTAAATCAAGCAACTCTTCCCTTAGATCATTTACTTCTAAACCAAGGGCACAGTGTTTGTTCTCTATTTCCTGCAGGCATTCTACAGAAAGTTTCAGAGCATCTTCCTATGCGACATTCTCTTCAGTTTTATCCTGTGCCATTTTTCATATGGGAACTCACTGGCCTATAACTACACAATATTGACTGTATCAGAGTTGCCACATTCTCCTGTTTGTTCCCTTGCTGTGCAACTCCAGCTGAACTTTAGTACTAGCTTCCTATAGAGGGCTCCAAAGTATATTTATATGGTACCTGATCAGATGTTTCCTGCTGCAATGGTTTCTCCTTAATTTGGGGATATATTATTCTATCCTACTGTGATGTTATCAGAGTTGTATCTTCTCCACTAAATCGTTCGCTTTGCAGATAATCCATAACCTCAGTTTCTACGTCTTTAAATTCTCCATTACTAATCCACTTTTCTACTTTCCCAATTTGTTTTCTTATTTTTTGTCTTGTAAAATTTTTCATATCTGGATGCCTTTGTCTATATTTCTCTTTCCATAAATATTGCACCATATTAAATCTCTTTTTCTTTCCCATGTCCACATTTATTCTTCAGATGTCTCTTGCTCCTCCTATTTCTCTTTACTTGGGAGAGTCATTGTTCCATCATACTGTGATATAACCTGTGTTGGACTTTCTACACTAATCCTTCACTTCTCAGGTATTCCATAACTTCAGCATCTTTTTTTTTTAACTTCTACTTTACTAATCTGCTGTTCTGTGTTCTCCATTTGTGATCTTATTTTTTGTATTGCAAAATCTTCCAAATCCGAGTGCCTTTGCCTCTACTTCTCTTAGAATATCTTTGGAGATTTTTTTTGTATTGATTAATTTGGCTTTCTCCTTTGCATAAATATTGTACCATATCAGATCTCTCTTTCTTTCCCATGTCCATATTTCTTTTTTATAGCTTTCAAAAATCTCTAAATGTTGTTCTTTATATTTTTGCACTTCCTCAGTTGCTTCTTTTTCCAAATGGCCCAAGGTATCTTGGTCTTTATAATATTTTATGAATCTGTTGTATTTCTTCTACAAAAGAGGGCATCCTCCCCCTGAGCCTGGCCTATCTCCATTGTAGGAATGTTTCTGTGTCTTGAGGATTGTACACTGTTTTTTTTCCACTCCTGGCACCCGTGAACCTACCAGGATTGAGCACTTTTTTATCTTGGGACTTGTGCACCCAACTGTTATTTTTATTTTAACCTACTTCTATCCATTATACATGCTATATAAAATACAGTCTATTTATTACTATCATCTTAGTCAGATTTTGTAAAAAAGGGTCCACCTTGTAAAGCTAATCACCAATTCTAGAGAATGAATTCAATTCCAACAACACTAGTGTCCTTCGCTTGCTGATTTTTATCATCTCTCCATTCTGACCTATTTCTTGAATAGTATATCCCATGAACTTGCAGTTAATGGCAGTCTTATTCTATCTGTCCTGAATGCTCCTAGTTCATCAGTTTGTTAATAGTGGGATATCCTTCCCCATCTACTTCTGAACAGACTCATCAATTTCTTCATTTCTGGTCTAAAACAATTCCCAGTAGACTAATTTTTACTCTAGGCCTTATCCTTATTCTTTATTCCTACTATAGTTCCTGTCTTCATGCAAATGTGACTGTCCTCCTCTCTTCTATCTTTCCTTGTACACTTCCATTTTGTGTGTACCTCTGTTTTTTTTAATGTTCCCCATTTACTACTTTCTGTATTCTTGTTTTTTCCCCTTTCATAGAACCAGTAAGTATCAAGGTAAATTGTCACCTGACAGAAAAAAATTACAATATGCTGCAGGTAGCTAGAGGCTCAGACAAGCAGTTTCTAACCATTTATATATATGCTGTGTGCTTTATATTGTGAAAATTTGTCAGTAGGCTACACAGTAAGCTACACAAGCCTTGACATCTGGGTGTTTTCTCCTGTCTACCTGATTAATCTGGGCATCTTGGGGCAATGCAGCAATTGCCTCATGTACACAGACAACCCTCTTCTCCTACCACCCAACACTACAACCTATGAGAGATGCACTTATATAGCCAAACTGGAAGCAAAACTCTCTTCAACCAAAACTGGATTAGACAGTCAAGAGGAGAAGGTAAACACTTGTTCCACACTACACTCATCACATAGTCCCTCAAAACCCTACACCACCAAAACACACACATAGAAACATGAAAGACACACCTACATTCGCGGAAGCTCTCTATAAAAATCTGCTCAAGCAACAGAGACCTCCAAAGCAGAAATGCAAGCAACCTCCACACCCCAACACAACCTAAGTGACACATAGCCCACAAACTCAGTGTGCCACTCAACCACAGCCCATAAGGCATAACAACGTTACCAACACTCTAGTCATAGGTGACTCTAGAGTCAGGCACACTGATGTTCCACTCACCAGGCTAAACAAGGAGAAAGTTACTGTCAGCTGCCTGTCGGATGACAGGATCTGACACTTAATGCACGCACTCAGGTCACTCCACAACAAGTACAAATATGACTTCTGTCATTGTCCATGTTGGTGTGAATGACCTTAAATGTACCTCCCTGAACTACACGAAAAGAGACATGGAGGAGCTCCTCAATCTTGTAGCCCAGGCAGGTATGAACCTAGCCCTGAGTAGCATCCTGCCATCATCCAGAATGATAACACAGTACAAGGACAAAATGACTGACTTCAACAATTGGCTAAGTTTCTGGTGTCATTCTAAGGGGATCCAGTATCTGTCTGCCTGGGATGACATGACCGACAAACCATGATGGTTTGCCAGAGATGGCCTGCACCTGTCACCCTTGGGATTCTGGATACTGGCTAAGGCTCTTGCCACCCCTATAGTGCCTTTTTTTAGGCAAGGTTCAAATGACAAATTCACCACCTCAACAGGTACAAGCAAGCAAAATCTGAGGGTAATGCTACTCAATGCTAGAAGTCTAAACCTCAAAATGCATTCACTCGAGGCACTCCTTAAATGGAAACATCGACATCTGTGCAGTGACAGAGACCTGGTTCAAGGCTCCAGAGAGCACCCCTTCATTACCAGGCTATAATTCATACCACACCTTTCGGTCACCTAACCTGGACTGAAACACTAAAGGCGGAGGCGTGTCCATAAGGATATCCACATCTCCAGGTTAGTTGCTTAGCATAATGCATCTGAGATTATCCAAGTGCAACTAACTCTGGGCAAGACCACAATCCAAATTGTAACTTGCTACAGATCCCCCACCATGCCCCAGGATTCCCACTCCTCATTTCTTGATACACTGGAAAATATTAGGGTAGAACCCAACATCCTAATAATGGGCAATTTCAACTACCCCACCATAAACTGGGAAAACTACTCATGTACCAACTCTTTTTCTCAACGTTTTATGGAATTCATAAATTCCAATGCCTTGGAACATCTTATCCACACCCATACCAGGGACAGCAATATTCTAGACCTGGTCATTATCAACATGGGCGACCAGTGTTCCACACCAGAGGTCAATTCCTCATTGGTCAGATCTGACCACAAGCTAATCACCCTAGACATCCACATCCCACCCCACCCCCATTAGGGAAACCACTGTAAACAATTTCTCCAAAGCCAACTACACGCTTCTTAAGACAGAAGTGGCAAACTTCACAACACCCATGCAGACGGACAATAGAGGTATGCTGCTGAATCCTACACAAATGCACTTTATAAGCACTTACACGAGTGCATGGATTGTGCTATCCCTAACAGAACCAAGATGCTATCTTCCAAAAAAAGGAAGCCAATCTGGTGGTCCCCTGCCATAAACAAACACTACCACAGAAGAAAGAAACTGTTGCAAAAAAAGAGTAAAATCCCATGATTGGAGGAACTCCCTGGTCAGCCTCAGTAAGAAGCTGAGATCCCTCATAAAATCCTCCAAAGCTAGTTACGAAAACAAAAACACCACTGATTCTAAAGACAACCACAAAGCATTCTATAGCTATGTCAAGAATCTCAATGGCAACACTCAGATCTGCTCTGAATTACAGCACAATGACACTAAATATACAGAACCGACTGATATTGCCACATCCTGGCAGATAGGTTCAGTGCTAACGTTACCCCCACTCTCACCTCCTAAATAGCCCATCTCTGTACCGGAAGAATGCAAAGTTCCTGTAATCATGGCTGCATAGGTATAAACCACACTCTCCAAAGCCAAGAACACAGCATCCATGGGACTTGACAACATCCCATGGTGCGTTCTACATAAATTGCAGAATGAACTGGCACCTCACCTAAGCACCATGTTCAATCATAGCCTCACCTCAGGCATTGTGCTCACTGAATGGCACACAGCAACGGTTATCCCACTCCACAAAGGGCGAGCCACCACAGTCTCCGGGAACTACCGCCCCATTAGCCTACCGAGCCTGGTCTGCAAGGCCATGGAATGTATCATCATGAATCTTATACACAAAGACATTGGTAATCTCCAAACTTTGGACCCCACCCAGTTCAGGTTTGTAAAAGGCAGATCATGTCTCCTAAACCTGATAGACTTATTTGAAGCAGTCACCAAAGCTGTAGACGAGGGTATGGTGGTTCACACAGCCTATCTAGATCTTGCGAAGGCTTTTGACACCATCCCCCACTCTGGAATTATAGATAAACTCACTAAACTAGGTATAAATCCCTATGTCACAAGATGGGTTGCCAACTGGCTCACTGACAGAACCCACACTATGAAAGTAGCAGACTCCAAATCCGACTTCAGACCACTGACAAGTGGAGTACCACAGGGTTCAGTCCTGGGTCCTCTCCTGTTTGGTATCTACTTTTCTGAAGTATAGGCTAGCACAAAAGGTCTTTGGCTAACAAAGTTCGCAGATGACTGCAAACTAAGAGCCATAATTGAAACTCCTAACGATGCGGACATCTTACAAAAGGGCCTCACAGTGACAGATTCCTGGTGTCAAAGCCATGGCCTCAAGCTCAATGCCAAAAAGTGCATTGTCATTCCCTTTGGTAAAAACTCTGTACCTATAACTACCACATAGGTGGTACTCTACTTAACACCGAAAGTGTGATAAGAGACATTGGGACACGGGTGAACAGTAGTCTCTTCTTTGATAATCACATCGCCACAGTAGTCAGGAAATCTTTCTACATGGCACACCTCATCACAAAAAGTTTCTCACCCAGGAAAAAGAGGTCTTTTTTCCCCTCTACTCATCATTCATTAGACCTATTATAGAGTACAACACCCCTTTTGGTATGTACCTCACAAGACATCTACAACAACTGGAATGGCTGCAGAAATACCTTACAAAGAGGATTAAAGGCCTCAAACAGATGCCCTATGCAGACCATCTCAAAAAACTCCATCTTTACTCAGTCGCATATCGCCTACTCAGAGGCCATCTCTGCCTAACATGCAAAGCTATGTCAAACCCAGAACTGCTGGACATGCTCCACTTAAAAGAAATCTCAATCCCTCTGAGCTACACACTCTAGGGACCTAAACCTTGTCACTACAATAAACAGAACATGCTGGAGGGATTGATTCCTATCAAAGAGACGTCCCATACTCTGGAACAAACTACCTATCTATATCAAACAAAGCTCCTCATTAGCACTCTTCAAGAAAAATCTTGATGATTGATGGGAAATAGGAAATTCACCCCGGGGATCACCTCTGTGGCTCTGCTTGACAGGGACACAGGAAAATCATTTTCTTGGGTGGCGAAAGCCAGGGTACCTTTTTGGCTAGGCTTATATAGGCCCTAGGCACAATAGCCTAGTACCTACCTATGAACCTATGAACCCATGCAGAGTACCTCTATGAATCCCCCATAATGTTATTGTGTTTTACAGATTTCTCATACCCCCATCTGTAAATATAGTAATTTCATAACCACATAGTAGTGGGAGTTAGGAAAAAAATTATTAATCTTCCTTTTCTGTGAACCTACTACACTAAATATACAGCAAGAAGCAACACATCAAATCCCATCCCCCCAATATATATTGGGTCCTGGTAATTTTGTCAAACAGTACTTTGGTCAACATATGTTTAGTTGCCAAGCCTGGGTTACCTGGGATAGCTCTGTTGAGTGAAAGCTGGACATAAAACCAATCAACCTGCCAAACATGAACTGAGAATTACTACACTTAATGTAGACTCATTGACAGGAAACAACTTGCAAGTGGATGACATGAGGATACAGAGGAGGCTGGACATCCTATGTAGCCAAGAGACAAGATGGATGGGCAGTGCAGCTAAGCCACTTGGTTTGGTATCCAGAGTCTACTACTCAGGAGAAGGACAGGCTAGAAATGGTGTGGGAATTGTGGGGAAAGAGAGGCTTCAGAAGGCAGTGGGGAATATCATCAGGATTAGTGACAGACTCATGGCAATCAGACTCCAGTGTAGAGACAGGGTAGCATTCATAATTTCAGCCTATGCCTTACAGCGGAGTTATGATAGTGAGAAAAAGAGTGCATTCAGACTGCAGTTGCAGGGCCTACTAGATAAAGCAGGACAGCATGAATTGGTGTTCATAATGGGGGTCTTGAATGCACATATTGGGTCAGACAGAAGAGGATATGAGGATTGCCTAGGTACACATGGGTGGGGCAATAAGACTAAAGAAGGAAATGACATTCTAGACTTCTGTCTGGCAAATGGCTTGATAGTAGCCAGCACATAGTTCAGAAAGAGAGAGAGAGAGAGTCACAAGATCACATACAAGAGTGGCCAACATGCAACTCAGGTAGACTTCCTGCTAGTAAGGAAAGGGCAGTTGGGTAGAATCAATGATTGCAAAGTGATCCCCAGTGAAACAGTTGTCCCACAGCATTAACCACTGACTGTCACAATCAGCTATAAGCAGTGGTCAGAGAAGGCTCTAAGGTCAACAGAGACCAGGCTGATGACTGGGAAGTTGACTGGAGAGAAAGTACAACAGTTCAAGGAATTTCTCTGGGCTCTAGCACCCCAAGAAGAGGAGAGGAAGAAATAGGTGGAGTTGTAGAAGAATGGCAACACCTTAAAGCAGCATGTGTGAGGACTACAGAACAGATGTGTGGCCATGCCAGTTATGGAAATAAGGTACATAAGGAAAGCTGGTGGTGGAATGCAGAAGTCCAGGAAGCCATCAAAAGAAAGAAGGAGTACAGGAAAATGTGGGAGATAGAAATAAAACAGACAGGCTAGGAAGGAATACTGGTTGGCTAACAAAAAAGCTAAGAAAGGAGTTGCAATAGCAAAGAACAGGGCATCAGAGACACTTTACCAGCTTCTAGAAAAGGATTCAGTAGGTGGCACAAAAGAAACTATATCAGGTTGCAAAGCAAAGACAGAAAGATAAAGAAGATAGTCAGACACCCTTCATAAGGAATGCCAGCAACAACCTGCTCACCAGTCCACAGGACATCAAAGGCAGATGGAAGGAGTAACTCCAGCAGGTTCTGAATGAAGAAAACCTCACAGAAGCTGTACTGCCCCAGACACAGTGTATGATGAAAGAAGAAGCGGAACCCACCCTAGAAGAAGTAAGAATAGCACTAAGGAAAATGAAGTCAGGGAAAGCAGCAGGCTCAGATGAGGTCACAGCAGATATGATAAAGATGCTGGTTGAGGCAGGGGAGAAATGGCTCCTGAGGGTACTCTTAGCAGTGTGGAAAGAAAGGCTTATCCCAGATGACTGGAGAACAAGCATACTCATGACAGTGTACAAGAACAAAGGGGACATCCACAACTGTGGGCAGTCCAGAGGCATCAAACTCCTGTCATATTGCGTGAAAGTTCTGGAGAGGGTGATTGATAAATGGATATGCAGACTACTAGAAAGTAAGATGGGAGAGGAGCACTTTGGATTCAGATCAGGCTGCGGCACAACTGACCTGATATTTGCAATGAGATAGATAGTTGAAGATAAGCTACAGATGAGAAAAGAATCCAACTGAGCATTTCTAGACTTGGAGAAAGCATATGACAAGGTCCCAAGAAAACTGATCTAGGCTGCACTGTGGTGGTTCAAAGTTTCAGAAATATTGGTAAAATTAGTGCAGGCTATGTACAAGGACCCAATGACTCAAGTACGAACAGTGTTCGGTCTCACAGAAGGGTTCTCAGTGGGAGTGGGTGAGCACCAGGGTTCAGACTGGTGATGGACTACATTAGCAAATAGGTCAGAGGGGACAGATCAACAAAGTTGCTGTATGCAACTGATGTGGCATTACAGCCAGACTCTGAGCAAGAACTTCAACAAAGGACAGGGGAATGGAATGCAAAACTGAAGGCACATGGGATGATACTAAACACAGATAAGACAGTGGTAATGGCAGCAAATTGGGGAAATCAGAAGAAGCTGAGAAATGAAATAGAAGGGAAGATAGTGGAATACTTCAAGTATATGGGAGAGTTGGTTGAGAAGAAAGGAAGTCTGAATGAAGAGGTCAAAGCTAGAATCAGAGGGACTGCAGCCAACTGGCACAGAGCCTCAGGTATAGAGAATGACAAAAGAATGCCAAAAAAGCTGAAACTTAAGTTGTAGAAGACAATGATGTGACCAGTACTACTGTATGATACAGAAAACTGGGCAGCAAAGGCAGAACAGATAAGGAAGCTAGAAGTGATGGAACTGAAGTGCCTGTGAAGGTTGGTAGGATGCACACTGTAGGTCAGATGAAGAAATGAGGACATAAGAGCAGAAGCCAAAGTAGCTCCAATTGCAGAAAAGATCAAAGAGAACAGATTATGGTAGTTTGGGCACATGTGCAGAAAAGCAGAAGATAATCTTATTAAGATTTTCGACAGACAGGAGGAAAGTAAGAGGAAACATGGATGTCCAGCAAAGATTTGGATAGATTATGTGAGAGAAGATCTGCAACAGTCAAACATGAGTGTCAAAGAAGGCAGGATTGTGACATTGAACTGAGAGAGATGGCGACAGTTAACACGATACCCTGACCTCATGTAGAAAATGGGAAAAAAGAGGGCTGATGATGATGATGATGAGCAAGTGGCCAGATGACCACAATAACATGAACATAATCATATTACTAATATACCTTTTAGTAACTGTATAGAATAATAAATGGCGTTATAAATGACAATGTTATATACTCTAAAAGGTTCATATAGAACTAGTTACAAAAGAACTGTTTTCCTATTTATAAATATCTCAGCTGATAAATTTACAAGCATATGTAGCAATATTCATATAACAAACTGACTGTGACTACAAATGATCTGTTTTAATTAGTGTACTACTCAGGCAAACAGACATAAATAAATAAAAATAAAAATGTATATATTTTAAAGACAGACAATTACACTAGTGTGTTCAGAATAAAATGCAAAGATTTTAGTATAGATTCTTAAAAGTATTTTATTTAGACTAGGCTTATATAGTGCCCCTAAATACAAAATGCAAGCATTTCTGTTCATTTAAAATTCTCTTTCTATTGTGTTTATTAATATTTTAAATGTAAACATCTTAGTTTTGATAACATCCAAACAGATACTACAAGTGCTGCCTGAAATCAACCAACCAGTACACAAAATGGTTATGGAGACCAAAAATAAATCTATGATGTGTAATAGAGTAGAACTCCTTAAGGAAGAGAGAACTGCAAAAGTAAATCAACAGCAGGATCATTTCAGGTTTGTTGCCACATTAGGTAGAATTGATGTTAAAATAAGTAGGCTGGTTGACAGGTTTTGGCCAGTTCTAACAGCCAATAGGTGTTTGGGTACCCTGGTATTCAAAAAGGTAAGTCTAATTATAGACATTATCAGACCTTTGGTCAATATTTTCAAAAGGTATTATAATTGAACCAGTATACAGAAATGGTTAGGTGATAAACCAGCTGGACGAAGTGCAAGGGGGTGTGGATGAGATAATCAGAAAAAGAGAAAGGGAGTGACAGGACCATGACATTCACAGAAGAAGTAAGGGTTACAGTTTGCAAATAACTATAACACCCTGGTAAGGGTATTGCCCTTTTGATAGATACTGTATGTCAGGTTGAAGGTCTGGGAAAGGGGAAACTCTTTTGTACAGTTTAATAAATCTTTATGCAATGTCTTGGTGTTTGGAATAGAGAATTTGTCAGATGTTAATGACCTACAGCTTGTAGTCCTGAGTCACTGCTTGCTTACCTGGGTGACTGAGAAAATCACTTAATCAGACCTTGCTCTCAAGTTTCCCCTGAGGAGACGCATGTGTGCCTAGTGGGCTTATCTTGCTAAATAAGTAAAATAACAAAAATGTGATTTTATATATATATATACATATATATATATATATATATATATATATATATATATATATATATATATATACATATACTCTAAATGTTAAAACTTTTTAATAAATGTGATTGTGATCTCTAGTGTTATAGGAATGCCACCACTGTGATTAAAGTATAGCCATATATTTGGCAGCTATCAAAGGGTTAGTTACTTATTTAGATAAAACCAAATTTAGGAAGATTTTGCAATAATATTTAGGAAGATCCCACATTAAGCATATGCACTGTAAATAATTTTTTTTCTTGCATCTAAAAAAGTGCTAGGTGGTGGTTTCATATATGTTCATATACAAGTACTAGGCTAGCTGTCTTTGTGGGCCATTTTAAGCCTAGCCAATTTTCCTGTCATGAGAATTAAATCCTGTACTTTGCATTTGTGAGGTAAACCCCTTAACCATTATACCACCCTCCCTACCCTCAAATTCTGCAACTTGTATCTATGAGGAGAAGACCTTAACCATTATACCAAACCCATTTTTGAGACCACGTGAAAAAGATTGCTATGCTGTTACAGGCCATAATTTTAAATGCTGTAAAGTTCTGAAAGAATTTCCAGATAATTACAATCAGACTCAAAATTGTCACAATTATGGTCACTTTGGGGATATCTTTTATGCACGATTGTTTCAGGACTCTTTCTCATCCACTATGGCAGTGCTACTGTGCAGTTTTGTACTGAGGTATAATAATGCCATGCTTTTGTGTGAAAAAAAATCTTGAGATGAAATTATGAAAAAGATGTTTCATAGCTCATTAATTGAATCACAAAAATATAAATAATGAATAAATTCTGTTGGAAAAAAATTCTACAAAGAAAGATAAATAATTGCAAACTGAAAGGAAATACAGAAATACTATCATACAACACAGATCAGTAATCTGATTCCAGATAGAAATGTTTGGCACAAAGCTAGGCTATAATCAGTTTTTAAGTCATTTCTTTTCATTTGTAAGATTGGTTATTGTTTACCTTTTGTACAGGCCACCTTTCTCAGTGGAAAACTGTCATTAGTTTATTTTGCCTGTTTATAATCCATAGCCCTTTCCATTTTTTCTCAGTTCAGTCGGTATTAATCCTGAATACTGATCATGACTGCAGGTGTTTTTCTAGGATCACCCTATTGACTTCTATAAGCATGCAATATTGCCTATTCATATTTCCAGTCATAATTGCAAAATCAAGCTACATACAGGCTATTGAAACATCTTACAGAAAGGGCAACCTTTGACTAATATAGCTAAAGAGATATTAAATGTAGCCTACATATTAATTTATATTGTAACCATTTTCATATTCATGCAGACATCTCAGCAACCAAGCAAAATATACAGAAATGCTAAGCCTCAGAAGAAAAACAAGACAGATAGATAAGCAAAATGCTGCTGTTAGTATGGGGGTAGCTTAAGTGATTACTGACATTAGTTGTTTACAAAGCATTGCTAATATTAGTATTTAATGTTTAGTGTGACTTATAAACTCCAGCTAAGCACATAATCTAATAAATACTACCAATGTAAAGATTTGTTTTTGCTGAACAATTAGCCCTTTACATTTTTAATAACATAGTTCTCAACCTCAGTCCTTGTCTTCCCCGTGTCTATATTTTCCTCCTCAGTCCCCTCTGTTTACTGTCTCTCTCGCCTCCCTGCTTCTCAATAACATGAATGCAAAAATGTGCTGTATTCATCCCTTATTAAGACTTTGTTAAGGCATTTAAGTAAACTTTGTTGTTGTTGTTGTTGTTGTGTCTTTCAGCTTTTCCCGGTTAGGGGTCGCCACAGCGAAACTCCGGTCCGCTAATGATTGGCAGTAGATTTTTACGTGCCGAGTTGCCAGCCCTGACGCACAACCTTCAACGAAGGTATGCCCATTCACACATGTCTCCAGACAGAAGACGCTCTAGCTGAGAATCGAACGGGACAATGTCTTACTGTGAGGTGACAGCGCTACCGCAGCACCACCACCGCAGTTAACTTATTAACACCAATTATGCTGTACCTTAGAGTTGATTTTGATCTATGCTGATATTGTGGTCTTATCCTCAGCATGTATTCAAGGCTTTAAACTTTAAATGTCAGCATTTTGATGATTATAAATACGGCTTCTTGGAATGTCAACATGAACCTATTATTTGAGGTTATTTTTCTTTCCAATACTAATCTTTTTTTCCAATTCATTTTTGTCATTGTTCTTGCTTGTTTTTACTTTGACTAATTCATTTTTTAATTGTCTAGTATATATCTATGCTTTTCTGTATTGTTTTTCTATTCTTTACTTTGAATGTTTTAATTGAATTTTGTCTTGCACTGCAAAGGTTTTTTTACATCTGTAGACTGTTTACTTAGAAGGTCTTGCTCTGTGTGTTTTTGTAATGAGGTGGTGTATATATTTATTTATTTTAGATGCGCTGTTGTGTTGGTGCTGAAATTGGTTGATGTTGCTTATCATTTTGTGTGGCTGAGTGCTAAAGTTTGTTAATTTCCATGTGTTGGTAATGCTTTAGATTTATCAATGTTAGTAGTTGTGTTTTTTTTTAGGTTAGAGTTTTTGTATGTGTTGGTATTATGTATTTTTGGCTTTTACATGTTTGATAACTTTTCTCACTGAAGTGAGTGAAAAGCATTTTTTGTTTTATTAGTTTATATCTTGATAGTTTGGGTTTTATTAATTTGTTTGTGTGTTGCTTGTTTTGAATGCTTAATGCTTCATTGTGGAGGTTGGTTTCACAGTGTATATGTATTTTGCCATAGTAGTCTGTGGGGCTTCTGTGACGTATATGAGTTTTTTTCACATTGTAATCTATGGGGATATACAGTAAACTTAGTTTGTTTACTTTTATAATCAATGTGTACATATGTTTGGATGCAATTAAGATATACGTGTTTTTAATATTCATGCTTTGTAGCAGATATGTGATTTATGGGGTCCAGATATAAGCAGGCTATATATATATATATATATATATATATATATATATATATATATAGATTCCATATACTAGATCAAAGGTTCACTACTTCGAAATAGTGTATGGAATGCACACTGCAGCGAAAGTGCACTTAATTACAAGTGCACTTACGCGAAGTTCAGTACAACGAACGGGCGTTGTACTGAACCTCAGTGCAATACTCATGGACATTAGGGTTAGGGCACTGGTTAGGGCTATCCCCTTACCATGACCTGTGCCCTAAACCTAAGGTCTGTGATGACTGCAGTGCAGTGAAGGACATAGCAATGTCCTCCACTATGGTGCGATAGTCACGAACCTTAGGGTTAGGGCATGGTTAGGGTAAGGGGATAGCTTTACTAACTATCCCCTTACCCTAACCCGTGCCCTAACCCTACAGTCCATGAGTATCGCACCATAATGGAGGACATAGCTTGTTTTTTTATGTCCTCCATTGTGCTGCGGTACTTTCGGTGAAGTGCACTTTCGCGGAAGTTCACTTTCGTTAAAGTGAACCTTCGTGTAAGCGAGGCTTCCTATTACAAGTTCGAAGTTGTGAACTTTCGTTCTTGTAATAGGATAATAGGAGTCTATATATATATATATATATATATATATATATATATATATATATATATATATATGTGTGTGTGTGTGTGTGTGTGTGTGTGTGTGTGTGTGTGTGTGTGTGTGTGTGTGTGTGTGTGTGTGTGTGTGTGTGTCACAATGTCACAATGTTGAACAGAAAACATTCAAATTATAAACAGTCTAGGTGCTTGCAAAACACAATAAAAATATACAAAAACAATGTTTATTTCAGGGGCAGTCCACTCTTGTACCCCTCTCTCATTTGGAGGTCTTTTCTTCCATATGCACTACTAATTATGCATACTAACACAGAGATCGCACAATATGGGGTAAGGGCATATCCCCCTACCCTAAATATTGTGTGATCCTGCACACCCATTGATCTTCTGCTTAGTCCAAATTTTTTTGACTAAACATATGCTGAACGAAATGACATTTGAGTAAATTAAGTTTTCCTGTGTGTGTGTGTGTGTGTGTGTGTGTGTGTGTGTGTGTGTGTGTGTGTGTGTGTGTGTGTGTGTGTGTGTGTGTGTGTGTGAGTGTATGTGTCATTCAGCCAGCTGTGATCAAGGTTTATATTGTTAAACCCAATTCACTGAAACCTTGCTCTTCAAGCACTAAGAGCAGGGACACCAGGTCTTATCCCCCTTTGGAACCCATGTTAGAGCCCAATCTCTGAAGTTCCCTGACTCAGGTTAAATTGAATTAGGGTGGTATTCATAGTCCCAGGGTTTGTACTTGCACAAGTCTTGTCGTTGGAATGAGCAGATATGTGTATATGCAAATATATTAAGTACTAGCTAATGGTGTTGACTTTAGCAAAGTGAAAACCTTGTGCAGAAATGCTAGCTAGATTTTGGACTCTTTATAACATCATAATATGGATTCAATATGTTTTAGCTATGTGTGAATGCATCCATTAGCATGCAAAGCCCTGATTACTTTCATCTATATTCTGAAGATGGGGACAAGCATGGTATTGGACAAGCATGCCTAAACTACTGGCAGGTGATTAAGGCAAGGGGCAGTCAGCACAGCTATGTAGAATGAATTTTAATAAAGATAAAGGAGTGACTATAGGGATGCTATTATGTGGGTGCCCTGATTGGATGGTTGTAAAATGTGAAAGAGGAAGATAGGGCAGCTGGAAAAAGGGAGAAAGAGCACAATATACACACAGAAGGAATAAATCTGGAGGAGGTAGGAGAAGAGGGGTCCTCTG
The DNA here is from genome assembly GCF_019279795.1 of Protopterus annectens. Classification (NCBI taxonomy): domain Eukaryota; kingdom Metazoa; phylum Chordata; order Ceratodontiformes; family Protopteridae; genus Protopterus; species Protopterus annectens. The sequence continues at coordinate 235,818,497 of NC_056738.1, forward strand.
TTTTTATTGGGGGATAGAACCCCCTATTTTTCAAATAAATAATATTTATATGAGAAGGAAGTTGGGGAAGGAAGTTGGAAAGAGATATTAGGAGAGGGTATTAGGGAAGGAGGGAGGGTAAGGAGATGTCAGAGCAGTTCTCTCTCAAGTTTGGAAGGCCTCAAATATTACACTGCATGATGGACCTGCAGTGGAGGACCCAATGACATTGGTGGTTGAAGCAGACTGAGGCAGTGAGTCTTGCATCCAGTGGGGGAGGTCCTACATGGACCAGAGATGCCTATCCACTGCCACTCAGTGACATCCTGCACTGGGTCCTGAAGCCCATGCTTTTTGCAGCTTTCCATTCTGCACCATGCCAAGGTGACTACAGGACTGGAGCCACCACTCTGTCCCTGTCGGGACATCCTAGGACATTCAGGGGGAGATGGAGAATGCTTCTTGACCTAAGAATCATGTGGTTGGGCTGCTTCTGGGTTCCTTGGACCTGTGGAAAAGTGGGCAAGAAAGGGTGAAAAGAAAACAATAATTTAAAAACAATAGACAATTAAATTTAAAAAAAAGTGAGAGGGAGGAAAGAGATACATAAAATGGAGACAATAAGTGTACTCATAATTTGGTGTCGTATCAATTTTTATTTTATTGACAGTGAGTAGTATCTCGTAAACATATATACTACAGGAAATGTTACACTTTACACTGATTAGTAATTCTGCAAATTGGTGTTACTATTAGCTGTGCTGAAAATGTTGCTTATTGTTATTGAAGCATTTCTACACTTCTACACTGATTACCTTATATATGTGAGTGACTTTTTTAAAAAAATGGCAGACTACCTACATTTTATTTGCTACAGAATGGAAACAGAATGCATATATAATGATTTAATAAAAAGTAATAATTTTTAATTCTCACTTCACACAATTATAGGAAATATCCTCTGCTATGAGAAAAAGAAGAAGAGGGATGCATAATTGTTTACTTGTGATAGATTTGTGTGCATAGCTATGGAATACAATTATTTTTTTACTAGCAGGTATGATACAATGGATGCAATCAAGTAAACAATACATAATGGGCCGGATTCACGAAGGCTTGCATGGAGTCTAAGACTAGAGTAAGACTCCATGCAGCCAACATGTCTGCCGAGCGTTCCAGGTGCAAGAGAACTCCTAAAACGACGCTTGCACGGACAGGGTTGGTTTATGCAAATTACCCCATTTGCTGCTGAAAGCTATGCAAATGAGGTAAATTTGCGATCCAGGGCACACTAACTTGTCCGAGCAACAGTAGTGTTATTTGTAGAAATGTACTCAGTTGGCAACTGAATACCATTTTGCAAATAGCAAAACTGAGCCATGACAGCTCCAAATAAAGGATGCATCCAGTTGAGGAAGCATGCCAATGACCAAATATATGGCCACTGGCAATTTATTCCATTGCAAAATAAAAAAAATATTTTTTTTTCCTCGATCTCCGATTTTTAAGTGTAGCGCAGCGCCGCGCAAACGTACTGCGCTCTAAAAAACAGAAAAACAAAAAATAAAAGCCACAAATAGGGATTTTATTCAAAATATTCTTCTGCCATGCAAGTGAATGGCAGGCTGAAGACAACATGGCTACTGAGTAGAGGTTGCTAAGGGGGGAAGCTCAGTCTGAGAGATGTAACCAAGCATTAGTAGGCAATCCTATGCAAATGAGGATAAGGATAGTGAATCCCAATATTTCCTGCTATGTGAACCACGTCCCTAGAGTGTAAGAGTAGGAAAAGGGGAGTAACAGAGTAGAAGATGGGTGACATCAGGAGGGGGTATGTATCAAAAAGACTGTAAGCTTAGTGGAGCAGAGTGGCATGTGTTTGTTGTGAGCTACTCAGGACTAAAAGAGGTGTGTCTAAAGTTGTCTAAACTGAAATCAAGAAACTGAAGGTGTACGCCGTGGCTATCACTAAAGTTTCTTGCAAAGCTGCTGACACTGTGTGCACGCATGTACACGCGTGTAAACCCGTCTAAGCCTGTGTGCGCGGGTGTGCACCCATGTAAGCCTGTGTTGGCTGTCTAAGCTAGTATACATGAATGTGCACCCGCCTAAGCCTGTGTAAGCTTGTGTAAGCCTGTGTGCGCATGTGTGCTTGTTTGCGCGGTGCTGCTCCCTGTGGAAACAGAAAGGGAAAAGGAAGGAAAAGAAGTAGTAGGAAATTAACCAAGGAAAACTAGCAGAGCTGCCAGGTGAAATCAATCTGAATAATCCAATTACACAGGCAGTACAGTAGCCCAGCCCAGGACCTAAAACTCTGTAAACAGCATTCCCCCATGTTTTTCTCAGAAACACTGCAGCACTGCAGTCAACAAAGAGAAGTGAAAACTTAAAAAGCTTAAACTGAGACATAAAAATGTTAGGGGCTGCCATTGCTGCTATAAGGCAACATGTGCAAGATGCTGAGGGTGGTGCCATTGCGAATGCTGCTGAGCAACCCACAGTGAGGAGACGGAGAAGAGTGCACAGACCCAGGGTAACCTACCAGGGGCTATATGAGCTGGAGATAGTGGAGCGCTATAGAGTGGACAGAGAGCTCCTGCAGCAAATTATTGAGATGTGCAGGCCATGCCTCACACAGAGAACCAACAGAGGGGAACCCATCCCAGTGGAAACCAAGGTATGTGTTGGCCTAAGAATACTACAAACAGGTACCTTCCAGAGACCAACTGGTGATATGATGGGGATTTCACAGGCATCAGCATCAAGGGTACTGCACCAGTTCCTGAATGTCATGTCAGCACATGTCGGTGATCATGTATATTTCCCCAATTCCCATAGGTATTGGACAGCAATATGCGTCTCTTCCAGCAAATAGCGGAATACCCTGAGGTAGTGGGTGAAATTGACTGCACGCACATACACATCAAAGCACCAGCTGGTGAGCGGGGTAGGGCCTACATCAACCGCAAGGGCTTCCACTCCATCAACTGCCAGGTCGTGTGCAATGCCCAGGGCATAATACTGAATGTGTGTGCTGGCTGCCCTGGAAGCTACCATGATTCCCATATCTGGCATCGGTCGCAGCTGTATCAGACATTTGCAAATGGGGACATCCTGATGGTGACCTAGTGGGGGATGCTGGATACGCACTGGAGCCGTGGCTGATGACACCCATCAGAAATGCACACACACCTGAACAAGAACTCCATAATGAGGCACACGCACAAACATGAAATGTAATCGAGCATGTTTTTGGGATGCTCAAGTCATGGTTCCGGTGCCTGGACACATCTGGTGGAGCCTTGCAGTACTCACCAACTACATATACCCACATTTTTATGGTATGTGCCATGCTACACAATATGATCCTGTGAAAACAGCTGCAGCAGGAACAGCATGGGGCAGGACCAAACAGCCCCCCCCACCATTACCAAGGACTGCACAGGCACAGTGTGACTCAGAGGAGGAACAACCTGAGCCTGCCCCAGTAGGCAGAAGGAGGCATGCCCAGTATGCCTTGTCCTTGGCAAAGAGGCAACGCATAGCACATACACTGACTCAGTAGGAACCTTGGAAATGATACCTCTCATTGACTCGCACATAAAATAAAAGGGATGCCTAACTTGACACTACCTGTTTGCAAACATGTATAGGGAGTGTAGTATGTGCATCTGATATAGGCAGCCCTGCAGCACCACCTGAGGCATGATTGCCATGTTTTAAGCAATATAAAGCAGTGCTAAGCAGCTTTTACCAATATCTAGTATATGTAAACAAAATTGCTCGTGCAATGTTGGCCAAGGTCGGCCAAAGTTAAGCAAAGTCAGTTAAACATGCTCATATCTGCTTTACTGTTCCTTAAGCAGTCTGGTCTGGCCAGCATGAAAATAAAAAGCAGTGACAAGGCTTGAACCCAGTTTACTGTGCACTATAGTCACAGTACTGAACCACTAAGCCATGATAGCATTACGTTGGCACAGACACAGCAGGACAATTGTACACTAATGCAATAATGCAAACACAAAGCAATGCTGTATCATGCCCCTAATGAGGCAAATGGGTAACCTCACCCACACACCTATGCAGACAGAGAACATCAGGCCAGGCATTGTGATGTGGGTTGTGTAGGCTATGAAGTCGCAAGCTAATATATGTGGCAATAGATGCTAAGATCTGTAGTACAGTAGTATGCCTCAAGTCAGTATGATAGGCAACAGTACAGACTGTAATGGTGTCCTGTACATAGCAGTGCAGGCACAGCAAATGTGTATAAGTGTCAGGTGAAACCCACATCCTATGTACACCCACAGTAACAATCCGGTGTGCCCATGGGTAGAAATGTACAAAGAATAGCTGTCCCCCCTGTATGTAGAAATGTTGATAGGTCTGTGCAAAGTGTCTCATGGAAGCCCTGCAGGCACAGCATGATCCCTGTTGATCTATGACACAAAGGTGAGCCCTGCTGTAAAAATACACCTTGATTTACCATACACATATAGTATAAATGTGTATACTGTGTGTGCTCACACACTCCAACAAATGTAGTGGATTTCATTCAGCATCACACTGAAAGGTCATGCTGGGCATGCTCACACACTTAATGAAACGAAGCAAATGTCAGGCAGGAAGATACTGAAAGGTCATACTGGTCATGCTCACACACTTAGGCTAAATATGGATGTGATAATAAGGGATCTATGGACAAATGTGTATAGTCATCTCTACTTCCAGAAACACATTCACAAAGTGGTCTGAAAATCCTGCTATGTGTACACACAAACTGCCAAGGTCTGTGCATGTAGGTCAAAGGAGGTTGCCACTACTCAGCAGTCATCAGACCTGTCAGAGACTACCACAACACACTTGCAAGGAATCTGACTAGGCACATTCAGCAACTAGAAAGACCAATGAAGAACCTTAACAAGAGGATTACTGGCCTCAAATCATTGCCCCATGCAACAAGAATGAATGTAACCCAAGCTGTACTCTGTTGCATACTGTCTACGCAGGAGATCTCTGCCCAACAGACAGGTCCATGTCATGGTTACACTCAGATCTGTTCTGAGTTACAGCTCAATGACACTAAATGTACAGAGCCAACTGATATTGGCAACATCCTGGCAGATAGGATCAGTGTTAACTGTACCCCCCCCTCTCACCCATGAAAGAGCACATGTCTATAATGGAAGACTGGAAAGTTGCTGTCATCACAGCTGCACAGGTAAAAAACAATCTCCGAAGCCAGTATCACAGCAGCCATGGGACTAGATAACTTCCCAGGTTGTGTAGTATCTACTTCCCTGAAGTAAACATTAACATGGAAGTTCTGTGGCTACTGAAGTTTCTAGAGGACTGCAAACTAGGAGCCATCATTGTAAACACTAAAGATGTGAACATCCTACAAAAGGGCCTCACTGAGACAGATGGCTGTTGTCCAAGCCATGGGCTGTAGCTCAATGCCAAAAGGTGCATTATCATCACCTTTGTTAAAAACACTGTAGCCAAGAACTACAACATAGGTGGTAGTATACCTCACACTGTACGTGTGACAAGAGACCCTAGGTCACAGGTGGACAGTGGATACAACTGTGATAAGCACATTCCTACAGTAGTCAGGAAACCCTCTTATGTGGCACACCTCATCACAAAATGTGTCTCATGCAGAATAAAAGAGGACATTGTTCCCCTCTACTCACCACTCACTAGAACTATAAAAGAGTACAACACCACTGTTGCTATGTACCTCACAAGACAACTACAACAACTGGAAAGCCAGCAGCAATACCTCACAAAGAGCATTAGTGGCCTGAAATACATGCCATACACACACCATTGCAAAATGCTCCATCCATACTCCCTTGCATATTGCCTACTCAGAGGTGTTCACTGCCTAACATACAAAGCTATGTCAAACATTCAGCTGTTGGATATGATCCACATAAAACACTCACAATCACCCTGACCTTTGGACCCAAGACCATGAGTAAAATACAAAAGGAAATGGTATAGCCATTTACCTTATGGATATCCACACCTCCAGGTTACTGGCACAGCATGAGGCCTTGGAGACCATGCAAGTGCAACTAACATTGGGCAAAGCTGCCCATCAGATTGTAGCCTGCTACAGATCATGTACCTTGTCTCAGGAACCTCACTCAGTATTCTGGAGAACAATGGCAAATATAAAGGTCCTATCAAACACCATTATACGAGGAGATTACAACTACCCAAACATTGAGTGGGTAAATTACTCGTATATAACGTTCTTTGCCCAATGTGTCCTAGAGTTAAGAAACTCTAACACCATGGAACAGCTGGTCATCATGGCAACTAGAGATGACAACATACTGGACATGGTCATCACCAACATGAGGTACCAGTGTTCCACAACAGAGATAAACCCCTCGCTGGTAATATCAGATCATTAAGTAATCACACTGGACATCCACATCCCGCCCCCACACCCAGTCAATGAAACCACTGTGAAGACATTTTCAAAAGCAAACTACACACTTCCCAAGACCAAAGTGGAAAGTTCCAAAGCCTTCTTGCTATAGGATAATTGTATACAATCTGCCAAATCATTTACAAGTGCATCCTATGAGCATCTACAGGGATGCATGGAATGAGACATCACAAATAAAACCAAGATGCACTCCTCCAAAAATAAGAAAACAATCTGGTGGTCATTGCCCATAAATAAGCTAGACAACAGAAGGAGGAAACTAACACCTGATAAGCCAACTTCACTAAAGGAAAGACATCACTGATCATTATTAGGATGAAACAAAGATTGCTCATAAAATAATACAAGGACAGTTTCTAAAGACGAATTGCCAAGGAATGTAAGAATAACAACCACAAAGCCTTCGGTAGTTATACCAGACATGTAGGTGTCAACTTCAAAATATGCTGTCAGCTACTGAAAAAAGTAATGACATACACCAAACAAACTTTCATTGCCCACACCCAGGGGGACAAGTTCAGTGTAAACTCCCCCCCATCACCCCCAAAAGGGCCTGTGTCCATCACAGAAGGATGCAGAGACCCAGACATCATGGAAATGTGGGTAAAGACAGTCCTCACCAAAGCTAAGAACATAGCATCAATGTGACTGTAAGTTGTCCCAGGCTGCTTCTTACACTAGACCCATAAGGAACTACACCCTCACCTACATTCACTGTCCAGACTCAAGTGTACCACAGGCTATGTACCCAAAGAATGGCATACACTAACAGTCATCCAGCTCCACAAAGGGTGTGCCAAAATAGAACCTGGAAACCATTCCCCAACATGTGTGCTCAGCCTGGTCTACAGAGCTATTGAGCAAATATTCATGGAACCCATACACTGAGACATTGGAGATCTCCAGACACTGGACTCTACACAACTTCACCTTGTTAAAGGCAGAGCCAGGCTCCCAAACCTAGTTAACTTATTTAAAACAGTTACCATGAGCATAGATGGAGGTGAAAGTAGTCCACACAGCCCACCTGGACCTCACTAAGGGCTTACCACACCATTCCCCACTCTGTGATCATGGACAAGTGTGAAATTGTTAATTTTTTTTTGTGTACTTTCAGTGTAGACCATTTTGAGATAAGGAAACTGTTTAATAAAAATTGGGCTTTGATAATGGAGGACACGAGTTTAAGTAGCAAACTAGGTGATGCCCCAAAAATTATTTTTAGAAAAGGACACAACTTGAAAACTATGCTTGAGGTAAAATCGCGGTCTTGTAGTAATAGATCCTTTGGCATGAGCAAATGTGGGGCATGTAGACAATGCAAGTACATATGTACTGACCCTAAAGTTAATTTATAAATCAGATGTTTCACATTAAAGGGAAATTTAATTGTGAGACCAATGGGGTGGTTTATGTGGCTTTATGTCAGAAATGCGCTGCTTTTTATATAGGTAAGACTGAAAGGAAGTTAAAGCAGCGCATTTATGAACACACATATGCTATTAGTAGGCACGACTTGAACAACGCCCTTGCAAGGCACATTAGTGACTTTTCTGATCACTGTTTTAAATTCACCATCCTCAGTAAAACAGTAGTTGACACCAAGGGTGGTCCGTGGCAGGCCCTCTTAGAAATGGATGAGTTGGCCTGGCAAGTTCGTACTTGTGCCTACATGTACCCTGGTTTAAACGACCATGTTTCAATTAATTGTGTTTTAAAATTTCTATGAAAAGGTGACATAATGTCTGCTTTCATTCAAGTTTTGAATCTCTTGGTATATAGTTACAAAGTTTACATTTCTAGTATTATTCACTTTTTATTTATTTATTATTTTTTATTTAACATATTTCTTATTTTGTATTTTAATTTATATGTTTATTTATAAACAATTTTTCATTTGTGGTTTAAAATGTATAGATTTGTTTTATTGAAATGCAGTAATGTTTTTAAGTACGTAGTGTAATTTTAGCTACATAGAAGTGTTTTAGTTGTAGTTGTGAGTCTTGGTATTTATTTATGAGTATCAATATTCTTTCGGAACATAATACTACTGTTGTTGGGTTTTGATGAGATGCACCTTTAATTAAGTTTAAATTGATTAATTGGCTCTTGTATATATAATAGTAGTTAGATGTGTGCTTTTTTTCCTTGAATGAAGAAGGAGAGACACTGTGCCCTCCGAAAGTTTGTGCTAATAAAATTAGTTTTTGGAATTGCGCTTCCAAGCTCGTTTTTGTTTTATCATGGACACGTGTACCAGCTTGAACAGGAACAGCTATGTCACAGGATGGGTGGCCAAGTGGCTCACAGATCAAACACACATGTTCATAGTTGCGGGTGCCATGTCCAACTCTAAGCCAGTCACAAATGGCATCACACAGGTCTTGGTCCTGGGACCCCACCTGTTCAATCGATACTGCTCAGAGGTACAGGAAAGAATGGCAGGTGTAAGGCTGAACAGGTTTGCAGATGACTGGAAACTGTGGTCCATAATTGACTGTACAGCTGACACAGACATCCTCCAGAAGTGTCTTACAGAGACAGATACCTGGTGTCAAAACAATGCCCTCAAGCTGAATGGCAAAGAATGCATAGTCATCCCCTTTGGGTAATACAAAGTGCACACAAATTACCACATAGGTGGTAATCCAGCATGTAAGGAGAAAGTCATTATGGGCCTGGGGACACAGGTAGATAGTAAACTCACCTTTCATGATCACACGGCCAAAGTGTTTAGACATTCCTTCAATGTAGGCCATCTATTGTCACCTAATGTATAGTCTGATGATGTCACCATCCTACAAATATACTAGTGGAAAAGAAAACTCTCAGTATATAATGTGTTGTGTTAATGTATACACCTCCAGCATCATGAAGTAGTTAGGTAGGGGTTTGAATCCTGCACTGGACAACTGTTTGTGTGTGTTCTTCTGGGGAAGAACAACCTTTTAGGAGAGTAGTGAAACACCTCAAAAGTGGTAATCTAACCTTTGTCAAGTCTGATGATATCACCATCCTGCAAATATACCTGCGGAAAAGAGAACTGTCTATAATCTGTATAGCGCATCGTGTTAATGCGTAATCCTTTAGTATCATGAAGTAGGTAGGTAGGGGGTTAAATCCTGCACCTGACAACTGTGTGCGTGTGTGTGTGTGTGCGTGTGTGCGTGTGTGCGTGTGTGCGTGTGTGCGTGTGTGTGTGTGTGTGCATTCTCCTGAGGAAGGAACAACTCTTTAGGAGAGTAGTGACACACCTCGAAAGTGGTAATCTAACCTATGTCAAGTCTGATGATGTCACCATCCTACAAATATACCTGTGGAAAAAGGAACTCCTAGTAATCTGTGTAGTGCATCGTGTTAATCCGTACTTCTTTAGTATCATGAAGTAGTTAGGTAGGAGTTTAAATCCTGTACCGGACAACTGTGTGTTTGTGTGTGTTCACCTGGGGAAGGCACAACCTTTTAGGAGAGTAGTGAAACACCTCAAAAGGGGTAATCTAACCTTTGTCAAGTCTGATGATGTCACCATCCTACAAATATACCTGTGGAAACCAACAAAATGGAGACTTTTCTATTTACAACTATACGGATATCAAAATTGAGGATAGTCACTTTTCTCTATTTCAAAAGGGATTTAACTTTGTTCCATCTAAGAAAATGGACTTAGCAGAAACAATTTTAGATATAAATTTATTTACTAGAAAGTTAAATTTAGAAGTTTTAGCCGCTTCAAATGAGACCCTGACCAACAACATTGTTGTTCAGAATAATACTAGTATTTATCCATTTGCTAGACACGACAATTTAGCAAGAAGTACGTACAAACCCCCCCCCCCTTGCAAAATGATATCAGTAACTTTGAAAAAGTAGTGATCAATGAGTTAAGAACATTTTATAGTCAAAACAAAACTAATTTTTGTACACCAAACTTGGAGACAGAAGAAAGAAAGACCTTGGAAGATATTAAGCAACACTACTCTGATGTTAGAACTATGAAGCCCGACAAGGGCGGAGGGGTTGTGTTTATACATAATTGGCTATACCTAACCAAAATGATGGATATTTTAAATGTGGAGGGACGATACACCATAATTTCCAAGAATGAGTTAAATATAGCATACCACAAGATTGATTTGACAATAGAAGACAACCTACTACAAGGTTTAATAGATGATAGATTATACAGATTTTTTTAAGGTTGAAAAACCTTTTCTGTCTACCATGTTTGGTATTCCCAAGGTACATAAAAGTGTAGAAAACCCACCATTACGGCCTATTGTGACATCTGAGGGTTCAAAAACCCAACCTTTAGCTATCTACGTGGACACTAAGTTAAAGCCTTTTTACAACTTATACCCCCATATTTTAATTGACTCATGGGACCTGCTTAGTAAAATAAACCAACTACCATTCCATTCCCACTACTCATTTTTAACTATTGATGTCAGGGATTTATTCTCTGTGATACCACACAATATAGGTCTTGAATGGTTTGAAGCCATGCTTACTGAATTTAAATTCCTGAATGACAACGAGTTTAGGTTAGTGTTAGAAAATATTGAACTAGTTCTCAAGAACAATTTCATTTATTTTCAAGGAGACATTTTTCATCAACTAGATGGTGTTGCAATGGGGGCAGCATGTGCCCCCATTTTTGCCAATATAGTTATGCTGTATTGGGAACAACATTTTGTGTTCAATTCCCCTCTCATGGAGAATATAGTTAAGTATTTCCGTTTTTTGGATGACATACTTATAATATGGAAGGGGTTACAAGATGATATACCTAAGGTTATGGAACACCTTAATAACTCAACTACTTTCCTTCAGTTTACTCATGAATATAACATCGATGAGGTACATTTTTTGGATGTAACAATTTTAAAAGATTATGCTGACAGGAAATACGTATCCAGAATAGGCATGTTTTTCCAATTCTTACCTCCATTATTACAGTAACCATCCCCCAATACAAAAAAAGAATATTATTAAGGGACAAATGGTCAGGGTGGCCAGAATGACCTCAAATTATTTTGATTTCATTAACAAAATGGATTATGTGCACAAATTATTTTTGGAGAAAGGCTACCCAGATTCTATTATTATTCCTCTAAAAGAAGAGGTAATAAGGGGGTGGGGAAAAGGTTTTTACCCCTGTTAAATACTGAGGTTAATACAGACCAGAACCCTTTAGATAACACCTTGGAGACCACTGGACACAATATATCTAACATGAATACATACCAAAATATTTCTAACATGAATACATACCAAAATACTTATTTTTTTGTTATGACATACAATTCCAACACAAACTCAATAAGAAAATTTATAAATAAGACATGGGACATTTTCAAGACTATGCCTAATAGGCTTGAAATATTCAATATACAATTAAGTTACAGTTTTAGGAAGGGTCCTAATCTAAAAACAGTTTTTGAAAGGAATAAGCAGGATAATGACCAAAAGAAAAAGGGCACCTTCCGTTGTGGGAGATGTTCCCAATGTACATTCATTGCAAACATGGAGAAATTAACACTACCTTCTATTTCTACAACTTTTAAGGGTAGACAATACTTTACTTGTTATACCAGTGGGGTTGTATATTTAGCTTACTGTATTTCATGTGGGGGATATTATGTAGGTAAGACGGAAAGACATTTACGGCAAAGAATATACGAGCATATGTATGATGTCAATAGGAAAAAGGAAACATATGCCTTATACAGACACACATTAACTTGTACACAAGCCAGTTTTAAATTTTGGATACTGGAAATGGTACCCAGGAATAGTAGAGGGGGGATTGGGAAAACCAGCTTAGTTATAGAGAACTTGTTTGGCAACTAAGGTTGGATTCTAACACACCTCCAGGGATGAATGACCATGTGTCACTTTTACCAGCCCTAAAACAAAGGGCTAACAAGGTAAAAACACAAAACAGAAATAGGAACAGTAACACACATAAATGAAAACTTTTAAAATCAGGTTTTAAAACTGCTGTTTATTTATATACATATTTATATACACATTTATACACATATATATATTTATTTAATTATGTATTTATATACTATTTACAGAAGTATATGTATAAGCTATATACCATTTTATATTTTATATTTATATTTAAATTGATATATTTTTATACATTTTTACATACTTATATATTTGTACATATACAAATATTAAATTTGTAAGTCATCTCACTTGTATAGATCTGTAAGTTAGGCTATAATGTAATGTTTTTTCTAACCACAATTATTTTAGAAAATACTTTCTGAAATCTATTTATATTTGTGTGAGTTAAATTGAAATGCTTAGGTTAACTTTCAATTGTACCTAATTAACTTAATTAATTTATTAAATTAAAATCATTTATTTAATTTACAACAGTATGTATAAAAGATTTGGTAGAGCAATAGCATTTATTCTGAAGAACTTTCCGGCTCAGGAAATGAAAGCGCTTAATCTTTGAAACCTTCGATGCAATGTTTTATTATTTTTGTTTAATAAACTAGTTTTCCAACTTTCACGGGTTGCAGAGTCTTGGTAAAGAACTGTCCGAACTATAGTATTGTGGGACTACCTTCATTGGTTCCTGTTTGCGGGAAATTGGTGTGTTTTACTGGTTTGGAGTTTTTTCCCGTTTCTTCCGTTTTACATATACCTGTGGAAACGTCAATTCCCAGTAATCTGTATAGTGTGTCGTGTTAATGTGTACTCCTCTCGTATCATGAAGTAGTTCGATAGGGGTTTGAATCCTGCATCGGACAAGTGTGTGTTTGTGTGTGTTCTCCTTGGGAAGGAACAAACTTTTAGGGGAGTAGTGAAACACCTCAAAAGTGGTAATCTAACCTTTGTCAAGTCTGATGATGTCACCATCCTACAAATATACCCGTGGAAAATGAAACTCCCAATAATCTGTGTAGTACCTCATGTTAATGCATACTACTCTAGTATCATGAAATAGTTAGGTAGGAGTTTGAATCCTGCACTGGACAAGTGTGTGTATATTTGTGTGTGTTTTCCTTGGGAAGGAAAACCTTTTAGGAGAGTAGTGAAACACCTCATAAGTGGTAATCTAACCTTTGTCAAGTCTGATGATGTCACCATCCTACAAATATACCTGTGGAAAAAAGCACTCCCAATAATCTGTATAGTGCGTTGTGTTCATGTGTACTCCTCTAGTGTCATGAAGTAGTTAGGCAGGGATTTGAATCCTGCACCAAACAACTGTGTGTGTGTGTTTGTGTGCATTCTCCTTGGGAAGAAACAGCCTTTTAGGAGAATAGTGAAACACCTCAAAAATGGTAATCTAACTTTTGTCAAGTCTGATGATGTCACCATCCTACAAATATACCTGTGGAAAAATGAACTCTTAGTAATCTGTATAGTGTGTTCTGTTAATGCGTACTTCTCTAATATCACAAAGTAATTAGGTAGGGGTTTGAATCCTGTACTTGGTAAGTGTGTGGCACTGTTGGGTTGTGGGTTTTTCTTTTACCACTGTATGACATATCAGTATGCATTGCACATGTGAGCTAGCTGTGTGTCAAATACATATCTGTAGATGTTACCTCAATGATTGCATGTGTGGGAACCCAGCTTTCGCCAAGAACACAGCTGTCATCCTTGCCAGACTGTGCTGCTGCTTCCCAGACCTTAGATCACATCTGTATGCTTGTGACAAGGCCAGCCACTGCAGTGATCCCTGGCCTAGGTCATCTGTGTCACACAAAGTCATTACCATTCCTATTGGAATGTGTGAGTGAGGGTCTATGGCCGAGGTATATGTCAGACCTGTTCAAACACAGCAAAGTCTGTCCATGATGACTATTCATAACAGGTGTAGAACAAACTGTGGATATGCATGCAGACCCCTTATTGCTTATGTGATCCACCAAGGGATTCCAAAATACCTTTGGAAATGTGATTAACAAAGAAGAGATGACATAACACTTGGTTGCATGTATACATCGGTACCTGTTCATCATGTTGGTGGCTACTACCTATGTGGTACTGTGGGGATAATATGTTCCTTAAAGGTGGATGACTATGCTTACTTTGGCTTATAGCTTTACAGCATAGGTTTGACAACAGGCATCTGTCTGTATGATACCCTTGTGGAGGATGTGTGTGTCATCTGGAGAATGCATTATAGGCCACAGTATGCATTACCAGACGTGGACGGAATATCCCTACTGTGATTGCTTGTACCTAAGAGAGCTATATGCCAAACAGGTGTGTCTCAGTAATGGGTGCAGGTGAATACCAGTGGTTACTGGCATTGTATAGTACCTGAAGGATCCAAATGTTGCTGTGTGTCCTACATCTGTGTGTCGGTTGTCAAGACATCATCTAATGATTGGTTATGGTCAGGCTGTTGAAGTGATGTATACCACCAGAATGCAAAACAATGGCAGATAGTAACAGTATCACCCACAGCACAGTGTCAAACCATGTCATACACACATGTGTAGTCAGGTTCTAGAATGTGTGTAGTACAATGCATACTGGCCACCAATAAAAACTATGGAGTGTTACTGTGTAATACAGAGCATGTCACCCTGGCCATTTGTCCACTATGCACGTACATGCAGAAAGTGCACCTCCACCATGTTCACAACTGTACACCTGCAAATCTGTGCTACACACATCCCACACATACTGTCCACTCTCTAACACATGCTGCCAATACTGCACACATCAGCCAAGTGACACATGGCAGGACAATACACAATTGGAACCAACACTGGTGTAAACAACACCACAATGACAATCATAGCTTTAATGCATCATGCCTACTCAGCTACACCTTCAAGCATATCATTACACTCTACAGCTGACAACATGCTAACACTGCTATATGGCTATATAGACACCCTGTGCATCAGCACCATGGTAGCCTGTTCCTGCATCGATGTTACAGATGACAGGAGGCAGCACAGGTTTCATCATATGCACAGGGGGTGTTGTTGGTTTGCCAGAGGCCTACAGTGAGCCATCCTATTGACATGTATTTGTGTGTGTGTGTGTGTGTGTGTGTGTGTGTGTGTGTGTGTGTGTGAGGGGCAAGAATACTGGAATGGGCCAAGGTTGTTGTAATGTGTGTGGGTATGTGTTAGCCCTAGGTGTCTGGAGTATGTGTGTGTGTCTGCATGCACACAGTTCACCATGTGGCTGCCATATATGGGTATTTGTGGAACAGCCACAGACTGTACCTGTGAGGCTTTACAGATCACCGTCTCTGGCCATGGATACGGTACCTGTGCCTTACAGGGGTGCTACTGACACTATCAGGTACTAAGCCAGACTGGGTACTATCCCCAGAGGTGGATGGATGTACACTAGACACAGGTCCCTGCTGGGACTGTCCAGAGCCACTTGCACGTGATCTTCTAGGACATTCTATGGACAGCCCACCCCCAACATTGCTGGGGCTGGTACTGGCACTACAGGAGTGGCTGTGGCTTGAGGGACATCTGCGGTGACTGCCAGCTGCTGATGTTGCTGACATACATCCACATCGACGTCTCAGCCATCCCGCACTGTCCTGACACATGGACATGACATTGCAGAGGATTTCTAATGTCTCTCCCCAATGTCTATCAGTGACCTCGGTGTAATGATGGATGGCACCTGCTAGGTCATGGATACTGTCAATGACGGCGGTGTTATGTGCCCTCTGTGCCCTTATTCCCTGTCTGGTGTACCATTCCATATGTGCCTGTGCCTCCATGACAGCCTGGAACATGCGTGACGTTGTCAGACCTGTGGCACATCTGCCAGTGGCATGATGAGCAGCAGTGCTACTACGACAACCCCTGGACATCTGCCTATGTGGTACCCTTCCAGACATCTGGGTATGGCTGCTGTATTGGGATGCATGTGCCATGGATACCACACTGTCCTGGCCAATGCCAACTGTACACTGTCCCTCAGCTATGGGCATTGGTGATGGATGTATTGGCAGTATGACTGTATGCATGGATGGGTTGGACAGCTGTGTACTGTCAATTGGTGGCCCAATGACAGACCCTGGCAAACACGCCTGTGCCTCAACACACCTATCTTCATTATCACTATGTGGGTCATTGATATCAGTTTCCCTGCTGCAGTGAACCAGCCCTAACACAGCACCTATGGGAGGGAGACAGGAAACACACTTTACGACCTGTACATGATGTCGGCACACATGCACACATGAACACATGAACACATGAACACATGCACACATGAACACATGAACACATGAACACATGCACACATGAACACATGAACACATGAACACATGCACACATGAACACATGCACACATGCACAGAAATATACTCCTCACTACAGCAGATACCCACACATACCACCAGCAATCCAAAACATACTTAATAGTGGTTGAAGGTGGGTTACAGTATCACAGGGCAAACAGTCATATCACACGTGTCAGCATGCAGAAAGTTTGTTGCTCAAGACCATGCAGTGCGAGTGTAGACAGCCCGTGTTAATAACAGTATACATGGCTTTGATGCATGTGTGTTGCTGTTCAGTGATTGGCCTCACACTGGAACGCAATGTGTACATGGACACAATATTGCTGTACAAGTATTAAAAGGTCTGCAATGTCCTGTGCACCATCACTCACAGGTATACATACCATGGCTGGATGTGTATCTGTGTGTCACATAGATATCCATTTCTGATTACAGTGTCTGTGGCTGTAGCAGATAATTGTGGACACAGGTTTAGCACATGCATGCTATGTATACACACAGGATGAGTGGTTCATGTATATGTGATGGAATACCATTGCTCAACATGGCCGTTGTACAGTGGGTATGGTGAGTGTAGGACATATTGTGGACATGCCAGTGCCAGCCATGACATGGCATGCTACAACATAACTGCAACATTAAACATCACACATACCCAATGTGTGTCATGTGACCTATACACTCAATAGCATTAGAATATATATATGTTTCACTTTGTACAAATGGTGATTGCTATGCATATTGTGTATAGGTGCATATGTTTGCACACACACAAAATTGAGGTGCATAGCAATGACTCCTATGTGTAGTACTGTGGTCACTGTAACTGGATGGGGTGTAGTACCATGAGCCATCATCATCATGCATCATGTGGTTACTCAAGGCTACTAATGTGTGCCAGACTGCCACCTAGCATGCTGTACCTGAACTGCACTACTGTGGCTATAGTCACAATTACACAGCCACTTGTTACATGGGTTTGTAAGGTGCCCAATAGGGAGCATTGCCTAACATGAATGTGTTATGTGTTGAAGAGTGCCGCACAGCCCCATAATAGGCCTCTACCCCTCAGGTATATTATGTGTGCTGTGTGGATGACATGTGGGATACTGAAGTGTGACCTTACAGAGGGTGTCTGGATACGCTATGTGTAGCATGTTAAGGTGTACTGCGTATGACAAAGTTGTGTATGTTGTATACATGTATATTAGCTATGCCTATCCAATGTCCAGTACGGTGTTGCCACAATTGTGTGTGATGCTCTGTGTATTGCATGTAATTGAGGCAGCTACTGTCATTACTGAGATGTGCAGAGTCTCACAGCAAACTGCACAGCATGCATTATGCGTAGGTGTGTTACATGTACATGGCCTACACCTCACCTATGACATGCACATTTCATTAGCAATATTAAAATTATAACACACTTACCAGCATCGACCAGCTGCCTTGCTGTCACACCAGAGAGACCTACAATAATATGAAACAGTTTGTCAGTGGCCACTACTGTGGCATTGCTACTGTGAGTTTGCTAAACTACAGTAGTACAACAGTCGACAGTCACAGGCATACAGATTACATTCCAAATATCAGTATTGCCCAACA